>NW_026698313.1:0-52298 GCF_030435755.1 Ochotona princeps
TATTTGCGTCTACAGCCTTTGCATTGAGGGCTATCTGATAACGGCTGTGGCGCTGAAGTTGCCTGTGAATGTGGAGTTGGTGGCAATTGAAACCCGCATGTGGAGCATTCGTTTGTGTGGGATGCTCTACCAGGTTCATTCCTAGATAATGCACTCAAAGGACACTAAGCATAGAGTGTGAAAACTGAGTTCCTTGAGAGCTGCTTGGAAGCCTGATGGTGGTGAAGTTAGTGAGCCAAATGGAGTTGTTCTCCCACAAGAACCACTCGCTGATCCTTCTTCAATATGCCCTTCACCAACATGCAGTGTTTCCCTTGATTGAATAGCTCTCACACCAATATTTGCGTCTAGAGCCTTTGCATTGTGGGCTATCCTGAAATCAGCTGAAGCGCTGAAGTTGCCTGTGAATGTGGAGTTGGTGGCATGTGGAAACCGCATGTGGAGCACTCGTTTGTGTGGGATGCTCACCAAGCTTCATTTCAGTCCTAGGCACTCAAAGGGCACTAAGCATAGAGTGTGAAAACTGAGTTTCCTTGAGAGCTGCTTGGAAGCCTGATGGTGTGTGAAGTTAGTGAGCAAAATGGAGTTGTTCTCCCACAAGAACCACTCGGATGATCCTTCTATCAATATGCCCTTCACCAACATGCAGTGTTTCCTTGATTGAAGTAGCTCTCACACCAATATTTGCGTCTACAGCCTTTGCATTGAGGGCTATCTGAAAACGGCTGTGGCGCTGAAGTTGCCTGTGAATGTGGAGTTGGTGGCATGTGTAACCCGCATGTGGAGCATTCGTTTGTGTGGGATGCTCTACCAGGTTCATTCCTAGACAATTCAGTGAAAGGGCACTAAGCATAGAGTGTGAAAACTGAGTTTCCTTGAGAGCTGCTTGGAAGCCTGATGGTGTGTGAAGTTAGTGAGCCAAATGGAGTTGTTCTCCACAAGAACACTCGGCTGATCCTTCTTCAATATGCCCTTCACCAACATGCAGTGTTTCCTTGATTGAATTAGCTCTCACACCAATATTTGCGTCTACAGCCTTTGCATTGAGGGCTATCTGAAACGGCTGTGGCGCTAAAGTTGCCTGTGAATGTGGAGTTGTGGCATGTGAAACCCGCATGTGGAGCATTCGTTTGTGTGTGATGCTCACCAAGCTTCATTTCAGTCCTAGGCACTCAAAGGGCACTAAGCATAGAGTGTGAAAACTGAGTTTCCTTGAGAGCTGCTTGGAAGCCTGATGGTGTGTGAAGTTAGTGAGCCAAATGGAGTTGTTCTCCCACAAGAACCACTCGGCTGATCCTTCTTCAATATGCCCTTCACAACATGCAGTGTTTCCTTGATTGAATTAGCTCTCACACCAATATTTGCGTCTAGAGCCTTTGCATTGAGGGCTATCTGAAACGGCTGTGGCGCTGAAGTTGCCTGAGAATGTGGAGTTGGTGGCATGTGAAACCCGCATGTGGAGCATTCGTTTGTGTGGGATGCTCTACCAGGTTCATTCCTAGATAATGCACTCAAAGGGCACTAAGCATAGAGTGTGAAAACTGAGTTTCCTTGAGAGCTGCTTGGAAGCCTGATGGTGTGTGAAGTTAGTGAGCCAAATGGAGTTGTTCTCCCACAAGAACCACTCGGCTGATCCTTCTTCAATATGCCCTTCACCAACATGCAGTGTTTCCTTGATTGAATTAGCTCTCACACCAATATTTGCGTCTACAGCCTTTGCATTGAGGGCTATCTGAAAACGGCTGTGGCGCTGAAGTTGCCTGTGAATGTGGAGTTGGTGGCATGTGAAACCCGCATGTGGAGCATTCGTTTGTGTGGGATGCTCACCAAGCTTCATTTCAGTCCTAGGCACTCAAAGGGCACTAAGCATAGAGTGTGAAAACTGAGTTTCCTTGAGAGCTGCTTGGAAGCCTGATGGTGTGTGAAGTTAGTGAGCCAAATGGAGTTGTTCTCCCACAAGAACCACTCGGCTGATCCTTCTTCAATATGCCCTTCACCAACATGCAGTGTTTCCTTGATTGAATTAGCTCTCACACCAATATTTGCGTCTAGAGCCTTTGCATTGAGGGCTATCTGAAAACGGCTGTGGCGCTGAAGTTGCCTGTGAATGTGGAGTTGGTGGCATGTGAAACCCGCATGTGGAGCATTCGTTTGTGTGGGATGCTCACCAAGCTTCATTTCAGTCCTAGGCACTCAAAGGGCACTAAGCACAGAGTGTAAAAACTGAGTTTCCTTGAGAGCTGCTTGGAAGCCTGATGGTGTGTGAAGTTAGTGAGCCAAATGGAGTTGTTCTCCCACAAGAACCGCTCGGCTGATCCTTCTTCAATATGCCCTTCACCAACATGCAGTGTTTCCTTGATTGAATTAGCTCTCACACCAAGATTTGCGTCTAGAGCCTTTGCATTGAGGGCTATCTGAAAATGGCTGTGGCGCTGAAGTTGCCTGAGAATGTGGAGTTGGTGGGCATGTGAAACCCGCATGTGGAGCATTCGTTTGTGTGGGATGCCCACTAAGCTTCATTTCAGTCCTAGGCACTCAAAGGGCACTAAGCATAGAGTGTGAAAACTGAGTTTCCTTGAGAGCTGCTTGGAAGCCTGATGGTGTGTGAAGTTAGTGAGCCAAATGGAGTTGTTCTCCCACAAGAACCGCTCGGCTGATCCTTCTTCAATATGCCCTTCACCAACATGCAGTGTTTCCTTGATTGAATTAGCTCTCACACCAATATTTGCGTCTAGAGCCTTTGCATTGAAGGCTATCTGAAAACGGCTGTGGCGCTGAAGTTGCCTGTGAATGTGGAGTTGGTGGCATGTGAAATCCGCATGTGGAGCATTCGTTTGTGTGGGATGCTCTACCAGGTTCATTCCTAGATAATGCACTCAAAGGGCACTAAGCATAGAGTGTGAAAACTGAGTTTCCTTGAGAGCTGCTTGGAAGCCTGATGGTGTGTGAAGTTAGTGAGCCAAATGGAGTTGTTCTCCCACAAGAACCACTCGGCTGATCCTTCTTCAATATGCCCTTCACCAACATGCAGTGTTTCCTTGATTGAATTAGCTCTCACACCAATATTTGCGTCTACAGCCTTTGCATTGAGGGCTATCTGATAACGGCTGTGGCGCTGAAGTTGCCTGTGAATGTGGAGTTGGTGGCATTTGAAACCCGCATGTGGAGCATTCATTTGTGTGGGATGCTCTACCAGGTTCATTCCTAGATAATGCACTCAAAGGACACTAAGCATAGAGTGTGAAAACTGAGTTTCCTTGAGAGCTGCTTGGAAGCCTGATGGTGTGTGAAGTTAGTGAGCCAAATGGAGTTGTTCTCCCACAAGAACCACTCGGCTGATCCTTCTTCAATATGCCCTTCACCAACATGCAGTGTTTCCTTGATTGAATTAGCTCTCACACCAATATTTGCGTCTAGAGCCTTTGCATTGTGGGCTATCTGAAAATGGCTGAAGCGCTGAAGTTGCCTGTGAATGTGGAGTTGGTGGCATGTGAAACCCGCATGTGGAGCACTCGTTTGTGTGGGATGCTCACCAAGCTTCATTTCAGTCCTAGGCACTCAAAGGGCACTAAGCATAGAGTGTGAAAACTGAGTTTCCTTGAGAGCTGCTTGGAAGCCTGATGGTGTGTGAAGTTAGTGAGCCAAATGGAGTTGTTCTCCCACAAGAACCACTTGGCTGATCCTTCTTCAATATGCCCTTCACCAACATGCAGTGTTTCCTTGATTGAATTAGCTCTCACACCAATATTTGCGTCTAGAGCCTTTGCATTGAGGGCTATCTGAAAACGGCTGTGGCGCTGAAGTTGCCTGTGAATGTGGAGTTGGTGGCATGTGTAACCCGCATGTGGAGCATTCGTTTGTGTGGGATGCTCTACCAAGGTTCTTTCCTAGACAATTCAGTGAAAGGGCACTAAGCATAGAGTGTGAAAACTGAGTTTCCTTGAGAGCTGCTTGGAAGCCTGATATTGTGTGAAGTTAGTGAGCCCAAATGGAGTTGTTCTCCCACAAGAACCACTCGGCTGATCCTTCTTCAATATGCCCTTCACCAACATGCAGTGTTTCCTTGATTGAATTAGCTCTCACACCAATATTTGCGTCTACAGCCTTTGCATTGAGGGCTATCTGATAACGGCTGTGGCGCTGAAGTTGCCTGTGAATGTGGAGTTGGTGGCATTTGAAACCCGCATGTGGAGCATTCGTTTGTGTGGGATGCTCTACCAGGTTCATTCCTAGATAATGCACTCAAAGGACACTAAGCATAGAGTGTGAAAACTGAGTTTCCTGAGAGCTGCTTGGAAGCCTGATGGTGTGTGAAGTTAGTGAGCCAAATGGAGTTGTTCTCCCACAAGAACCACTCGGCTGATCCTTCTTCAATATGCCCTTCACCAACATGCAGTGTTTCCTTGATTGAATTAGCTCTCACACCAATATTTGCGTCTAGAGCCTTTGCATTGTGGGCTATTCTGAAAACAGCTGAAGCGCTGAAGTTGCCTGTGAATGTGGAGTTGGTGGCATGTGAAACCCGCATGTGGAGCACACTCGTTTGTGTGGGATGCTCACCAAGCTTCATTTCAGTCCTAGGCACTCAAAGGGCACTAAGCATAGAGTGTGAAACCTACTGAGTTTCCTTGAGAGCTGCTTGGAAGCCTGATGCGTGTGTGAAGTTAGTGAGCCAAATGGAGTTGTTCTCCCACAAGAACCACTTGGCTGATCCTTCTTCAATATGCCCTTCACCAACATGCAGTGTTTCCTTGATTGAATTAGCTCTCACACCAATATTTGCGTCTAGAGCCTTTGCATTGAGGGCTATCTGAAACGGCTGTGGCGCTGAAGTTGCCTGTTGAATGTGGAGTTGGTGGCATGTGTAACCCGCATGTGGAGCATTCGTTAGTGTGGGATGCTCTACAGGTTCTTTCCTAGACAATTCAGTGAAAGGGCACTAAGCATAGAGTGAGAAAACTGAGTTTCCTTGAGAGCTGCTTGGAAGCCTGATATTGTGTGAAGTTAGTGAGCCAAATGGAGTTGTTCTCCCACAAGAACCACTCGGCTGATCCTTCTTCAATATGCCCTTCACCAACATGCAGTGTTTCCTTGATTGAATTAGCTCTCACACCAATATTTGCGTCTACAGCCTTTGCATTGAGGGCTATCTGAAAACGGCTGTGGCCCTGAAGTTGCCTGTGAATGTGAGTTGGTGGCATGTGAAACCCGCATGTGGAGCATTCGTTGTGTGGGATGCTCACCAAGCTTCATTTCAGTCCTAGGCACTCAAAGGGCCACTAAGCATAGAGTGTGAAAACTGAGTTTCCTGAGAGCTGCTTGGAAGCCTGATGGTGTGTGAAGTTAGTGAGCCAAATGGAGTTGTTCACCCACAAGAACCACTCGGCTGATCCTTCTTCAATATGCCCTCATCACCAACATGCAGTGTTTCCTTGATTGAATTAGCTCTCACACCAATATTTGCGTCTACAGCCTTTGCATTGGAGGGCTATCTGAAAACGGCTGTGGCGCTGAAGTTGCCTGAGAATGTGGAGTTGGTGGCATGTGAAACCCGCATGTGGAGCATTCGTTTGTGTGGGATGCTCTACCAGGGTTCATTCCTAGATAATGCAGTCAAAGGGCACTAAGCATAGAGTGTGAAAACTGAGTTTCCTTGAGAGCTGCTTGGAAGCCTGATGGTGTGGTGAAGTTAGTGAGCCAAATGGAGTTGTTCTCCCACAAGAACCACTCGGCTGATCCTTCTTCATATGCCCTTCACCAACATGCAGTGTTTCCTTGATTGAATTAGCTCTCACACCAATATTTGCGTCTACAGCCTTTGCATTGAGGGATATCTGAAAACGGCTGTGGCGCTGAAGTTGCCTGTGAATGTGGAGTTGGTGGCATGGAAACCCGCATGTGGAGCATTCGTTTGTGTGGGATGCTCACCAAGCTTCATTTCAGTCCTAGGCACTCAAAGGGCACTAAGCCATAGAGTGTGAAAACTGAGTTTCCTTGAGAGCTGCTTGGAAGCCTGATGGTGTGTGAAGTTAGTGAGCCAAATGGAGTTGTTCTCCCACAAGAACCACTCGGCTGATCCTTCTTCAATATGCCCTTCACCAACATGCAGTGTTTCCTTGATTGAATTAGCTCTCACACCAATATTTGCGTCTAGAGCCTTTGCATTGAGGGCTATCTGAAAACGGCTGTGGCGCTGAAGTTGCCTGTGAATGTGGAGTTGGTGGCATGTGAAACCCGCATGTGGAGCATCGTTTGTGTGGGATGCTCACCAAGCTTCATTTCAGTGCTAGGCACTCAAAGGGCACTAAGCACAGTGTGTAAAAACTGAGTTTCCTTGAGAGCTGCTTGGAAGCCTGATGGTGTGTGAAGTTAGTGAGCCAAATGGAGTTGTTCTCCCACAAGAACCGCTCGGCTGATCCTTCTTCAATATGCCTTCACCAACATGCAGTGTTCCTTGATTGAATTAGCTCTCCACACCAAGATTTGCGTCTACAGCCTTTGCATTGAGGGCTATCTGATAACGGCTGTGGCGCTGAAGTTGCCTGTGAATGTGGAGTTGGTGGCATTTGAAACCCGCATGTGGAGCATTCGTTTGTGTGGGATGCTCACCAAGCTTCATTCAGTGCTAGGCACTCAAAGGGCACTAAGCATAGAGTGTGAAAACTGAGTTTCCTTGAGAGCTGCTTGGAAGCCTGATGGTGTGTGAAGTTAGTGAGCCAAATGGAGTTGTTCTCCCCACAAGAACCACTCGGCTGATCCTTCTTCATATGCCCTTCACAACATGCAGTGTTTCCTTGATTGAATTAGCTCTCACACCAATATTTGCGTCTAGAGCCTTTGCATTGAGGGCTATCTGAAAACGGCTGTGGCGCTGAAGTTGCCTGTTGAATGTGGAGTTGGTGGCATGTGAAACCCGCATGTGGAGCATTCGTTTGTGTGGGATGCTCACCAAGCTTCATTTCAGTCCTAGGGCACTCAAAGGGCACTAAGCACAGAGTGTGAAAACTGAGTTTCCTTGAGAGCTGCTTGGAAGCCTGATGGTGTTTGAAGTTAGTGAGCCAAATGGAGTTGTTCTCCACAAGTACCACTCGGCTGAGCCTTCTTCAATATGCCCTTCCACCAACATGCAGTGTTTCCTTGATTGAATTAGCTCTCACACCAATATTTGCGTCTACAGCCTTTGCATTGAGGGATATCTGAAAACGGCTGTGGCGCTGAAGTTGCCTGTGAATGTGGAGTTGGTGGCATGTGAAACCCGCATGTGGAGCATTCGTTTGTGTGGGATGCTCACCAAGCTTCATTTCAGTCCTAGGCACTCAAAGGGCACTAAGCATAGAGTGTGAAAACTGAGTTTCCTTGAGAGCTGCTTGGAAGCCTGATGGTGTGTGAAGTTAGTGAGCCAAATGGAGTTGTTCTCCCACAAGAACCACTCGGCTGATCCTTCTTCAGTATGCCCTTCACCAACATGCAGTGTTTTCCTTGATTGAATTAGCTCTCACACCAATATTTGCGTCTAGAGCCTTTGCATTGAGGGCTATCTGAAAACGGCTGTGGCGCTGAAGTTGCCTGTGAATGTGGAGTTGGTGGCATGTGAAACCCGCATGTGGAAGCATTCGTTTGTGTGGGATGCTCACCAAGCTTCATTTCAGTCCTAGGCACTCAAAGGGCACTAAGCACAGAGTGTAAAACTGAGTTTCCTTGAGAGCTGCTTGGAAGCCTGATGGGTTGGTGTGTGAAGTTAGTGAGCCAAATGGAGTTGTTCTCCCCACAAGAACCGCTCGCTGATCCTTCTTCAATATGCCCTTCACCAACATGCAGTGTTTCCTTGATTGAATTAGCTCTCACACCAAGATTTTGCGTCTACAGCCTTTGCATTGAGGGCTATCTGAAAACGGCTGTGGCGCTGAAGTTGCCTGAGAATGTGGAAGTTGGTGGCATGTGAAACCCGCATGTGGAGCATTCGTTGTGTGGGATGCTCACCAAGCATCATTTCAGTCCTAGGCACTCAAAGGGCACTAAGCATAGAGTGTGAAAACTGAGTTCCTTGAGAGCTGCTTGGGAAGCCTGATGGTGTGTGAAGTTAGTGAGCCAAATGGAGTTGTTCTCCCACAAGAACCACTCGGCTGATCCTTCTTCAATATGCCCTTCACCAACATGCAGTGTTTCCTTGATTGAATTAGCTCTCACACCAATATTTGCGTCTAGAGCCTTTGCATTGAGGGCTATCTGAAAACGGCTGTGGCGCTGAAGTTGCCTGTGAATGTGGAGTTGGTGGCATGTGAAACCCGCATGTGGAGCATTCGTTTGTGTGGGATGCTCTACCAGGTTCATTCTAGATAATGCACTCAAAGGGCACTAAGGCATAGAGTGTGGAAAACTGAGTTTCCTTGAGAGCTGCTTGGAAGCCTGATGGTGTGTTGAAGTTAGTGAGCCAAATGGAGTTGTTCTCCCACAAGAACCGCTCGGCTGATCCTTCTTCAATATGCCCTTCACCAACATGCAGTGTTTCCTTGATTGAATTAGCTCTCACACCAATATATGCGTCTAGAGCCTTTGCATTGAGGGCTATCTGAAAACGGCTGTGGCGCTGAAGTTGCCTGTGAATGTGGAGTTGGTGGCATGTGAAACCCGCATGTGGAGCATTCGTTTGTGGGGATGCTCACCAAGCTTCATTTCAGTCCTAGGCACTCAAAGGGCACTAAGCACAGAGTGTAAAAACTGAGTTTCCTTGAGAGCTGCTTGGAAGCCTGATGGTGTGTGAAGTTAGTGAGCCAAATGGAGTTGTTCTCCCACAAGAACCACTCGGCTGATCCTTCTTCAATATGCCCTTCACCAACATGCAGTGTTTCCTTGATTGAATTAGCTCTCACACCAATATTTGCATCTACATCCTTTGCATTGAGGGCTATCTGAAACGGCTGTGGCGCTGAAGTTGCCTGTGAATGTGGAGTTGGTGGCATGTGAAACCCGCATGTGGAGCATTCGTTTGTGTGGGATGTTCTACCAGATTCATTCCTAGATAATGCACTCAAAGGGCACTAAGCATAGAGTGTGAAAACTGAGTTTCCTTGAGAGCTGCTTGGAAGCCTGATGGTGTGTGAAGTTAGTGAGCCAAATGGAGTTGTTCTCCCACAAGAACACTCGGCTGATCCTTCTTCAATATGCCCATTCACCAACATGCAGTGTTTCCTTGATTGAATTAGCTCTCACACCAATATTTGCGTCTAGAGCCTTTGCATTGAGGGCTATCTGAAAACGGCTGTGGCGCTGAAGTTGCCTGTGAATGTGGAGTTGGTGGCATGTGAAACCCGCTTGTGGAGCATTCGTTTGTGTGGGATGCTCTACCAGGTTCATTCCTAGATAATGCACTCAAAGGGCACTAAGCATAGAGTGTGCAAACTGAGTTTCCTTGAGAGCTGCTTGGAAGCCTGATGGTGTGTGAAGTTAGTGAGCCAAATGGAGTTGTTCTCCCACAAGAACCACTCGGCTGATCCTTTCTTCAATATGCCCTTCACCAACATGCAGTGTTTTTCCTTGATTGAATTAACTCTCACACCAAGATTGCGTCTACAGCCTTTGCATTGAGGGCTATCTGAAAACGGCTGTGGCGCTGAGTTGCCTGTGAATGTGGAGTTGGTGCATGTGAAACCCGCATGTGGAGCATTCGTTTGTGTGGGATGCTCACCAAGCTTCATTTAAGTCCTAGGCACTCAAAGGGCACTAAGCATAGAGTGTGAAAACTGAGTTTCCTTGAGAGCTGCTTGGAAGCCTGATGGTGTGTGAAGTTAGTGAGCCAAATGGAGTTGTTCTCCCACAAGAACCACTCGGCTGATCCTTCTTCATATGCCTTCACCAACATGCAGTGTTTCCTTGATTGAATTAGCTCTCACACCAATATTTGCGTCTAGAGCCTTTGCATTGAGGGCTATCTGAAAACGGCTGTGGCGCTGAAGTTGCCTGTGAATGTGGAGTTGGTGGCATGTGAAACCCGCATGTGGAGCATTCGTTTGTGTGGGATGCTCACCAAGCTTCATTTCAGTCCTAGGCACTCAAAGGGCACTAAGCACAGAGTGTGAAATCTGAGTTTCCTTGAGAGCTGCTTGGAAGCCTGATGGTGTGTGAAGTTAGTGAGCCAAATGGAATTGTTCTCCCCAGAAGACCACTCGCTGATCCTTCTTCAATATGCCCTTCACAACATGCAGTGTTCCTTGATTGAATTAGCTCTCACACCAATATTTGCGTCTACAGCCTTTGCATTGAGGGCTATCTGAAAACGGCTGTGGCGCTGAAGTTGCCTGTGAATGTGGAGTTGGTGGCATGTGAAACCCGCATGTGGAGCATTCGTTTGTGTGGGATGCTCACCAAGCTTCATTTCAGTCCTAGGCACTCAAAGAGCACTAAGCATAGAGTGTGAAAACTGAGTTTCCTTGAGAGCTGCTTGGAAGCCTGATGGTGTGTGAAGTTAGTGAGCCAAATGGAGTTGTTCTCCCCACAAGAACCACTCGGCTGATCCTTTTTCAATATGCCCTTCACCAACATGCAGTGTTTCTTGATTGAATTAGCTCTCACAACCAATATTGCGTCTAGAGCCTTTGCATTGAGGGCTATCTGAAAAAGGCTGTGGCGCTGAAGTTGCCTGTGATGTGGAGTTGGTGGCATGTGAAACCCGCATGTGGAGCATTGGTTTGTGTGGGATGCTCTACCAGGTTCACTCCTCCTATTATTGCACTCAAAGGGCACTAAGCATAGAGTGTGAAAACTGAGTTTCCTTGAAAGCTGCTTGGAAGCCTGATGGTGTGTGAAGTTAGTGAGCCAAATGGAGTTGTTCTCCCACAAGAACCACTTGGGTGATCCTTCTTCAATATGCCCTTCACCAACATGTTGTGTTTCCTTGATTAAATTAGCTCTCACACCAATATTTGCGTCTAGAGCCTTTGCATTGAGGGCTATCTGAAAACGGCTGTGGCGCTGAAGTTGCATGAGAATGTGGAGTTGGTGGCATGTGAAACCCGCATGTGGAGCATTCGTTTGTGTGGGATGCTCACCAAGGTTCACTTCAGTCCTAGGCACTCAAAGGGCACTAAGCATAGAGTGTGAAAACTGAGTTTCCTTGAGAGCTGCTTGTAAGCCTGATGGTGTGTGAAGTTAGTGAGCCAAATGGAGTTGTTCTCCCACAAGAACCACTTGGGTGATCCTTCTTCAATATGCCCTTCACCAACATGCAGTGTTTCCTTGATTGAATTAGCTCTCACACCAATATTTGCGTCTACAGCCTTTGCATTGAGGGCTATCTGAAAACGGCTGTGGCGCTGAAGTTGCCTGTGAATGTGGAGTTGGTGGCATGTGAAACCCGCATGTGGAGCATTCGTTTGTGTGGGATGCTCACCAAGCTTCATTTCAGTCCTAGGCACTCAAAGGGCACTAAGCATAGAGTGTGAAAACTGAGTTTCCTTGAGAGCTGCTTGGAAGCCTGATGGTGTGTGAAGTTAGTGAGCCAAATGGAGTTGTTCTCCCACAAGAACCACTCGGCTGATCCTTCTTCAATATGCCCTTCACCAACATGCAGTGTTTCCTTGATTGAATTAGCTCTCACACCAATATTTGCGTCTAGAGCCTTTGCATTGAGGGCTATCTGAAAATGGCTGTGGCGCTGAATTTGCCTGTGAATGTGGAGTTGGTGGCATGTGAAACCCGCATGTGGAGCATTCGTTTGTGTGGGATGCTCACCAAGCTTCATTTCAGTCCTAGGCACTCAAAGGGCACTAAGCACAGAGTGTGAAAACTGAGTTTCCTTGAGAGCTGCTTGGAAGCCTGATGGTGTGTGAAGTTAGTGAGCCAAATGGAGTTGTTCTCCCACAAGAACCACTCGGCTGATCCTTCTTCAATATGCCCTTCACCAACATGCAGTGTTTCCTTGATTGAATTAGCTCTCACACCAATATTTGCGTCTAGAGCCTTTGCATTGAGGGCTATCTGAAAACGGCTGTGGCGCTGAAGTTGCCTGTGAATGTGGAGTTGGTGGCATGTGAAACCCGCTTGTGGAGCATTCGTTTGTGTGGGATGCTCTACCAGGTTCATTCCTAGATAATGCACTCAAAGGGCACTAAGCATAGAGTGTGAAAACTGAGTTTCCTTGAGAGCTGCTTGGAAGCCTGATGGTGTGTGAAGTTAGTGAGCCAAATGGAGTTGTTCTCCCACAAGAACCACTCGGCTGATCCTTCTTCAATATGCCCTTCACCAACATGCAGTGTTTCCTTGATTGAATTAGCTCTCACACCAATATTTGCGTCTAGAGCCTTTGCATTGAGGGCTATCTGAAAACGGCTGTGGCGCTGAAGTTGCCTGTGAATGTGGAGTTGGTGGCATGTGAAACCCGCATGTGGAGCATTCGTTTGTGTGGGATGCTCACCAAGCTTCATTTCAGTCCAAGGCACTCAAAGGGCACTAAGCACAGAGTGTGAAAACTGAGTTTCCTTGAGAGCTGCTTGGAAGCCTGATGGTGTGTGAAGTTAGTGAGCCAAATGGAATTGTTCTCCCACAAGAACCACTCGGCTGATCCTTCTTCAATATGCCCTTCACCAACATGCAGTGTTTCCTTGATTGAATTAGCTCTCACACCAAGATTTGCGTCTAGAGCCTTTGCATTGAGGGCTATCTGAAAACGGCTGTGGCGCTGAAGTTGCCTGTGAATGTGGAGTTGGTGGCATGTGAAACCCGCATGTGGAGCATTCGTTTGTGTGGGATGCTCACCAAGCTTCATTTCAGTCCTAGGCACTCAAAGGGCACTAAGCATAGAGTGTGAAAACTGAGTTTCCTTGAGAGCTGCTTGGAAGCCTGATGGTGTGTGAAGTTAGTGAGCCAAATGGAGTTGTTCTCCCACAAGATCCACTTGGCTGATCCTTTTTCAATATGCCCTTCACCAACATGCAGTGTTTCCTTGATTGAATTAGCTCTCACACCAAGATTTGCGTCTAGAGCCTTTGCATTGAGGGCTATCTGAAAACGGCTGTGGCGCTGAAGTTGCCTGTGAATGTGGAGTTGGTGGCATGTGAAACCCGCATGTGGAGCATTGGTTTGTGTGGGATGCTCTACCAGGTTCACTCCTATATAATGCACTCAAAGGGCACTAAGCATAGAGTGTGAAAACTGAGTTTCCTTGAAAGCTGCTTGGAAGCCTGATGGTGTGTGAAGTTAGTGAGCCAAATGGAGTTGTTCTCCCACAAGAACCACTTGGGTAATCCTTCTTCAATATGCCCTTCACCAACATGTTGTGTTTCCTTGATTAAATTAGCTCTCACACCAATATTTGCGTCTAGAGCCTTTGCATTGAGGGCTATCTGAAAACGGCTGTGGCGCTGAAGTTGCCTGAGAATGTGGAGTTGGTGGCATGTGAAACCCGCATGTGGAGCATTCGTTTGTGTGGGATGCTCACCAAGGTTCACTTCAGTCCTAGGCACTCAAAGGGCACTAAGCATAGAGTGTGAAAACTGAGTTTCCTTGATAGCTGCTTGGAAGCCTGATGGTGTGTGAAGTTAGTGAGCCAAATGGAGTTGTTCTCCCACAAGAACCACTCGGCTGATCCTTCTTCAATATGCCCTTCACCAACATGCAGTGTTTCCTTGATTGAATTAGCTCTCACACCAATATTTGCGTCTAGAGCCTTTGCATTGAGGGCTATCTGAAAACGGCTGTGGCGCTGAATTTGCCTGTGAATGTGGAGTTGGTGGCATGTGAAACCCGCATGTGGAGCATTCGTTTGTGTGGGATGCTCACCAAGCTTCATTTCAGTCCTAGGCACTCAAAGGGCACTAAGCACAGAGTGTGAAAACTGAGTTTCCTTGAGAGCTGCTTGGAAGCCTGATGGTGTGTGAAGTTAGTGAGCCAAATGGAGTTGTTCTCCCACAAGAACCACTCGGCTGATCCTTCTTCAATATGCCCTTCACCAACATGCAGTGTTTCCTTGATTGAATTAGCTCTCACACCAATATTTGCGTCTAGAGCCTTTGCATTGAGGGCTATCTGAAAACGGCTGTGGCGCTGAAGTTGCCTGTGAATGTGGAGTTGGTGGCATATGAAACCCGCATGTGGAGCATTCGTTTGGGTGGGATGCTCTACCAGGTTCATTCCTAGATAATGCACTTAAAGGGCACTAAGCATAGAGTGTGAAAACTGAGTTTCCTTGAGAGCTGCTTGGAAGCCTGATGGTGTGTGAAGTTAGTGAGCCAAATGGAGTTGTTCTCCCACAAGAACCACTCGGCTGATCCTTCTTCAATATGCCCTTCACCAACATGCAGTGTTTCCTTGATTGAATTAGCTCTCACACCAATATTTGCGTCTAGAGCCTTTGCATTGAGGGCTATCTGAAAACGGCTGTGGCGCTGAAGTTGCCTGTGAATGTGGAGTTGGTGGCATGTGAAACCCGCATGTGGAGCATTTGTTTGTGTGGGATGCTCACCAAGCTTCATTTCAGTCCTAGGCACTCAAAGGGCACTAAGCACAGAGTGTGAAAAATGAGTTTCCTTGAGAGCTGCTTGGAAGCCTGATGGTGTGTGAAGTTAGTGAGCCAAATGGAGTTGTTCTCCCACAAGAACCACTCGGCTGATCCTTCTTCAATATGCCCTTTACCAACATGCAGTGTTTCCTTGATTGAATTAGCTCTCACACCAAGATTTGCGTCTAGAGCCTTTGCATTGAGGGCTATCTGAAAACGGCTGAGGCGCTGAAGTTGCCTGTGAATGTGGAGTTGGTGGCATGTGAAACCCGCATGTGGAGCATTCGTTTGTGTGGGATGCTCACCAAGCTTCATTTCAGTCCTAGGCACTCAAAGGGCACTAAGCATAGAGTGTGAAAACTGAGTTTCCTTGAGAGCTGCTTGGAAGCCTGATGGTGTGTGACGTTAGTGAGCCAAATGGAGTTGTTCTCCCACAAGATCCACTTGGCTGATCCTTTTTCAATATGCCCTTCACCAACATGCAGTGTTTCCTTGATTGAATTAGCTCTCACACCAATATTTGCGTCTAGAGCCTTTGCATTGAGGGCTATCTGAAAACGGCTGTGGCGCTGAAGTTGCCTGTGAATGTGGAGTTGGTGGCATGTGAAACCCGCATGTGGAGCATTCGTTTGTGTGGGATGCTCTACCAGGTTCACTCCTATATAATGCACTCAAAGGGCACTAAGCATAGAGTGTGAAAACTGAGTTTCATTGAAACCTGCTTGGAAGCCTGATGGTGTGTGAAGTTAGTGAGCCAAATGGAGTTGTTCTCCCACAAGAACCACTTGGCTGATCCTTCTTCAATATGCCCTTCACCAACATGTTGTGTTTCCTTGATTAAATTAGCTCTCACACCAATATTTGCGTCTCGAGCCTTTGCATTGAGGGCTATCTGAAAACGGCTGTGGCGCTGAAGTTGCATGAGAATGTGGAGTTGGTGGCATGTGAAACCCGCTTGTGGAGCATTCGTTTGTGTGGGATGTTCTACCAGGTTCATTCCTAGATAATGCACTCAAAGGGCACTAAGCATAGAGTGTGAAAACTGAGTTTCCTTGAGAGCTGCTTGGAAGCCTGATGGTGTGTGAAGTTAGTGAGCCAAATGGAGTTGTTCTCCCACAAGAACCACTCGGCTGATCCTTCTTCAATATGCCCTTCACCAACATGCAGTGTTTCCTTGATTGAATTAGCTCTCACACCAATATTTGCGTCTAGAGCCTTTGCATTGAGGGCTATCTGAAAACGGCTGTGGCGCTGAATTTGCCTGTGAATGTGGAGTTGGTGGCATGTGAAACCCGCATGTGGAGCATTCGTTTGTGTGGGATGCTCACCAAGCTTCATTTCAGTCCTAGGCACTCAAAGGGCACTAAGCACAGAGTGTGAAAACTGAGTTTCCTTGAGAGCTGCTTGGAAGCCTGATGGTGTGTGAAGTTAGTGAGCCAAATGGAGTTGTTCTCCCACAAGAACCACTCGGCTGATCCTTCTTCAATATGCCCTTCACCAACATGCAGTGTTTCCTTGATTGAATTAGCTCTCACACCAATATTTGCGTCTAGAGCCTTTGCATTGAGGGCTATCTGAAAACGGCTGTGGCGCTGAAGTTGCCTGTGAATGTGGAGTTGGTGGCATGTGAAACCCGCATGTGGAGCATTCGTTTGTGTGGGATGCTCTACCAGGTTCATTCCTAGATAATGCACTTAAAGGGCACTAAGCATAGAGTGTGAAAACTGAGTTTCCTTGAGAGCTGCTTGGAAGCCTGATGGTGTGTGAAGTTAGTGAGCCAAATGGAGTTGTTCTCCCACAAGAACCACTCGGCTGATCCTTCTTCAATATGCCCTTCACCAACATGCAGTGTTTCCTTGATTGAATTAGCTCTCACCCCACACACCCACCCCACACAATATTTGCGTCTAGAGCCTTTGCATTGAGGGCTATCTGAAAACGGCTGTGGCGCTGAAGTTGCCTGTGAATGTGGAGTTGGTGGCATGTGAAACCCGCATGTGGAGCATTCGTTTGTGTGGGATGCTCACCAAGCTTCATTTCAGTCCTAGGCACTCAAAGGGCACTAAGCATAGAGTGTGAAAACTGAGTTTCCTTGAGAGCTGCTTGGAAGCCTGATGGTGTGTGAAGTTAGTGAGCCAAATGGAGTTGTTCTCCCACAAGAACCACTCGGCTGATCCTTCTTCAATATGCCCTTTACCAACATGCAGTGTTTCCTTGATTGAATTAGCTCTCACACCAAGATTTGCGTCTAGAGCCTTTGCATTGAGGGCTATCTGAAAACGGCTGAGGCGCTGAAGTTGCCTGTGAATGTGGAGTTGGTGGCATGTGAAACCCGCATGTGGAGCATTCGTTTGTGTGGGATGCTCACCAAGCTTCATTTCAGTCCTAGGCACTCAAAGGGCACTAAGCATAGAGTGTGAAAACTGAGTTTCCTTGAGAGCTGCTTGGAAGCCTGATGGTGTGTGACGTTAGTGAGCCAAATGGAGTTGTTCTCAAACAAGATCCACTTGGCTGATCCTTTTTCAATATGCCCTTCACCAACATGCAGTGTTTCCTTGATTGAATTAGCTCTCACACCAATATTTGCGTCTAGAGCCTTTGCATTGAGGGCTATCTGAAAACGGCTGTGGCGCTGAAGTTGCCTGTGAATGTGGAGTTGGTGGCATGTGAAACCCGCATGTGGAGCATTCGTTTGTGTGGGATGCTCTACCAGGTTCACTCCTATATAATGCACTCAAAGGGCACTAAGCATAGAGTGTGAAAACTGAGTTTCCTTGAAAGCTGCTTGGAAGCCTGATGGTGTGTGAAGTTAGTGAGCCAAATGGAGTTGTTCTCCCACAAGAACCACTTGGCTGATCCTTCTTCAATATGCCCTTCACCAACATGTTGTGTTTCGTTGATTAAATTAGCTCTCACACCAATATTTGCGTCTCGAGCCTTTGCATTGAGGGCTATCTGAAAACGGCTGTGGCGCTGAAGTTGCCTGTGAATGTGGAGTTGGTGGCATGTGAAACCCGCTTGTGGAGCATTCGTTTGTGTGGGATGCTCTACCAGGTTCATTCCTAGATAATGCACTCAAAGGGCACTAAGCATAGAGTGTGAAAACTGAGTTTCCTTGAGAGCTGCTTGGAAGCCTGATGGTGTGTGAAGTTAGTGAGCCAAATGGAGTTGTTCTCCCACAAGAACCACTCGGCTGATCCTTCTTCAATATGCCCTTCACCAACATGCAGTGTTTCCTTGATTGAATTAGCTCTCACACCAATATTTGCGTCTTGAGCCTTTGCATTGAGGGCTATCTGAAAATGGCTGTGGCGCTGAAGTTGCCTGTGAATGTGGAGTTGGTGGCATGTGAAACCCGCATGTGGAGCATTCGTTTGTGTGGGATGCTCACCAAGCTTCATTTCAGTCCTAGGCACTCAAAGGGCACTAAGCATAGAGTGTGAAAACTGAGTTTCCTTGAGAGCTGCTTGGAAGCCTGATGGTGTGTGAAGTTAGTGAGCCAAATGGAGTTGTTCTCCCACAAGAACCACTCGGCTGATCCTTCTTCAATATGCCCTTCACCAACATGCAGTGTTTCCTTGATTGAATTAGCTCTCACACCAATATTTGCGTCTAGAGCCTTTGCATTGAGGGCTATCTGAAAATGGCTGTGGCGCTGAATTTGCCTGTGAATGTGGAGTTGGTGGCATGTGAAACCCGCATGTGGAGCATTCGTTTGTGTGGGATGCTCACCAAGCTTCATTTCAGTCCTAGGCACTCAAAGGGCACTAAGCACAGAGTGTGAAAACTGAGTTTCCTTGAGAGCTGCTTGGAAGCCTGATGGTGTGTGAAGTTAGTGAGCCAAATGGAGTTGTTCTCCCACAAGAACCACTCGGGTGATCCTTCTTCAATATGCCCTTTACCAACATGCAGTGTTTCCTTGATTGAATTAGCTCTCACACCAAGATTTGCGTCTAGAGCCTTTGCATTGAGGGCTATCTGAAAACGGCTGTGGCGCTGAAGTTGCCTGTGAATGTGGAGTTGGTGGCATGTGAAACCCGCATGTGGAGCATTCGTTTGTGTGGGATGCTCACCAAGCTTCATTTCAGTCCTAGGCACTCAAAGGGCACTAAGCATAGAGTGTGAAAACTGAGTTTCCTTGAGAGCTGCTTGGAAGCCTGATGGTGTGTGAAGTTAGTGAGCCAAATGGAGTTGTTCTCCCACAAGAACCACTTGGCTGATCCTTTTTCAATATGCCCTTCACCAACATACAGTGTTTCATTGATTGAATTAGCTCTCACACCAATATTTGCGTCTTGAGCCTTTGCATTGAGGGATATCTGAAAACGGCTGTGGCGCTGAAGTTGCCTGTGAATGTGGAGTTGGTGGCATGTGAAACCCGCATGTGGAGCATTCGTTTGTGTGGGATGCTCTACCAGGTTCACTTCTCCTTACTATAATGCACTCAAAGGGCACTAAGCATAGAGTGTGAAAACTGAGTTTCCTTGAGAGCTGCTTGGAAGCCTGATGGTGTGTGAAGTTAGTGAGCCAAATGGAGTTGTTCTCCCACAAGAACCACTCGGCTGATCCTTCTTCAATATGCCCTTCACCAACATGTTGTGTTTCCTTGATTAAATTAGCTCTCACACCAATATTTGTGTCTAGAGCCTTTGCATTGAGGGCTATCTGAAAACGGCTGTGGCGCTGAAGTTGCATGAGAATGTGGAGTTGGTGGCATGTGAAACCCGCATGTGGAGCATTCGTTTGTGTGGGATGCTCTACCAGGTTCATTCCTAGATAATGCACTCAAAGGGCACTAAGCATAGAGTGTGAAAACTGAGTTTCCTTGAGAGCTGCTTGGAAGCCTGATGGTGTGTGAAGTTAGTGAGCCAAATGGAGTTGTTCTCCCACAAGAACCACTCGGCTGATCCTTCTTCAATATGCCCTTCACCAACATGCACTGTTTCCTTGATTGAATTAGCTCTCACACCAATATTTGCGTCTACAGACTTTGCATTGAGGGCTATCTGAAAACGGCTGTGGCGCTGAAGTTGCCTGTGAATGTGGAGTAGGTGGCATGTGAAACCCGCATGTGGAGCATTCGTTTGTGTGGGATGCTCACCAAGCTTCATTTCAGTCCTAGGCACTCAAAGGGCACTAAGCATAGAGTGTGAAAACTGAGTTTCCTTGAGAGCTGCTTGGAAGCCTGATGGTGTGTGAAGTTAGTGAGCCAAATGGAGTTGTTCTCCCACAAGAACCACTCGGCTGATCCTTCTTCAATATGCCCTTCACCAACATGCAGTGTTTCCTTGATTGAATTAGCTCTCACACCAAGATTTGCGTCTACAGCCTTTGCATTGAGGGCTATCTGAAAACGGCTGTGGCGCTGAAGTTGCCTGTGAATGTGGAGTTGGTGGCATGTGAAACCCGCATGTGGAGCATTCGTTTGTGTGGGATGCTCACCAAGCTTCATTTCAGTCCTAGGCACTCAAAGGGCACTAAGCATAGAGTGTGAAAACTGAGTTTCCTTGAGAGCTGCTTGGAAGCCTGATGGTGTGTGAAGTTAGTGAGCCAAATGGAGTTGTTCTCCCACAAGAACCACTCGGCTGATCCTTCTTCAATATGCCCTTCACCAACACGCAGTGTTTCCTTGATTGAATTAGCTCTCACACCAATATTTGCGTCTAGAGCCTTTGCATTGAGGGCTATCTGAAAACGGCTGTGGCGCTGAAGTTGCCTGAGAATGTGGAGTTGGTGGCATGTGAAACCCGCATGTGGAGCATTCGTTTGTGTGGGATGATCACCAAGCTTCATTTCAGTCCTAGGCACTCAAAGGGCACTAAGCATAGAGTGTGAAAACTGAGTTTCCTTGAGAGCTGCTTGGAAGCCTGATGGTGTGTGAAGTTAGTGAGCCAAATGGAGTTGTTCTCCCACAAGATCCACTTGGCTGATCCTTTTTCAATATGCCCTTCACCAACATGCAGTGTTTCCTTCATTGAATTAGCTCTCACACTAATATTTGCGTCTACAGCCTTTGCATTGAGGGCTATCTGAAAACGGCTGCGGCGCTGAAGTTGCCTATGAATGTGGAGTTGGTGGCATGTGAAACCCGCATGTGGAGCATTCGTTTGTGTGGGATGCTCTACCAGGTTCATTCCTAGATAATGCACTCAAAGGGCACTAAGCATAGAGTGTGAAAACTGAGTTTCCTTGAGAGCTGCTTGGAAGCCTGATGGTGTGTGAAGTTAGTGAGCCAAATGGAGTTGTTCTCCCACAAGAACCACTCGGCTGATCCTTCTTCAATATGCCTTTCACCAACATGCAGTGTTTCCTTGATTGAATTAGCTCTCACACCAATATTTGCGTCTACAGCCTTTGCATTGAGGGCTATCTGAAAACGGCTGTGGCGCTGAATTTGCCTGAGAATGTGGAGTTGGTGGCATGTGAAACCCGCTTGTGGAGCATTGGTTTGTGTGGATGCTCACCAAGCTTCATTTCAGTCCTAGGCACTAAAAGGGCACTAAGCATAGAGTGTGAAAACTGAGTTTCCTTGAGAGCTGCTTGGAAGCCTGATGGTGTGTGATGTTACTGAGCCAAATGGAGTTGTTCTCCCACAAGATCCACTTGGCTGATCCTTTTTCAATATGCCCTTCACCAACATACAGTGTTTCATTGATTGAATTAGCTCTCACACCAATATTTGCGTCTTGAGCCTTTGCATTGAGGGATATCTGAAAACGGCTGTGGCGCTGAAGTTGCCTGTGAATGTGGAGTTGGTGGCATGTGAAACCCGCATGTGGAGCATTCGTTTGTGTGGGATGCTCTACCAGGTTCACTCCTATATAATGCACTCAAAGGGCACTAAGCATAGAGTGTGAAAACTGAGTTTCCTTGAAAGCTGCTTGGAAGCCTGATGGTGTGTGAAGTTAGTGAGCCAAATGGAGTTGTTCTCCCACAAGAACCACTCGTCTGATCCTTCTTCAATATGCCCTTTACCAACATGCAGTGTTTCCTTGATTGAATTAGCTCTCACACCAATATTTGCGTCTACAGCCTTTGCATTGAGGGCTATCTGAAAACGGCTGTGGCGCTGAAGTTGCCTGTGAATGTGGAGTTGGTGGCATGTGAAAGCCGCTTGTGGAGCATTCGTTTGTGTGGGATGCTCACCAAGCTTCATTTCAGTCCTAGGCACTCAAAGGGCACTAAGCATAGAGTGTGAAAACTGAGTTTCCTTGAGAGCTGCTTGGAAGCCTGATGGTGTGTGAAGTTAGTGAGCCAAATGGAGTTGTTCTCCCACAAGAACCACTCGGCTGATCCTTCTTCAATATGCCCTTCACCAACATGCAGTGTTTCCTTGATTGAATTAGCTCTCACACCAATATTTGCGTCTAGAGCCTTTGCATTGAGGGCTATCTGAAAACGGCTGTGGCGCTGAAGTTGCCTGTGAATGTGGAGTTGGTGGCATGTGAAACCCGCATGTGGAGCATTCGTTTGTGTGGGATGCTCACCAAGCTTAATTTCAGTCCTAGGCACTCAAAGGGCACTAAGCATAGAGTGTGAAAACTGAGTTTTCTTGAGAGCTGCTTGGAAGCCTGATGGTGTGTGACGTTAGTGAGCCAAATGGAGTTGTTCTCCCACAAGAACCACTCGGCTGATCCTTCTTCAATATGCCCTTCACCAACATGCAGTGTTTCCTTGATTGAATTAGCTCTCACACCAATATTTGCGTCTAGAGCCTTTGCATTGAGGGCTATCTGAAAACGGCTGTGGCGCTGAAGTTGCCTGTGAATGTGGAGTTGGTGGCATGTGAAACCCGCATGTGGAGCATTCGTTTGTGTGGGATGCTCACCAAGCTTCATTTCAGTCCTAGGCACTCAAAGGGCACTAAGCATAGAGTGTGAAAACTGAGTTTCCTTGAGAGCTGCTTGGAAGCCTGATGGTGTGTGAAGTTAGTGAGCCAAATGGAGTTGTTCTCCCACAAGAACCACTCGGCTGATCCTTCTTCAATATGCCCTTCACCAACATGCAGTGTTTCCTTGATTGAATTAGCTCTCACACCAATATTTGCGTCTAGAGCCTTTGCATTGAGGGCTATCTGAAAACGGCTGTGGCGCTGAAGTTGCCTGTGAATGTGGAGTTGGTGGCATGTGAAACCCGCATGTGGAGCATTCGTTTGTGTGGGATGCTCTACCAGGTTCATTCCTAGATAATGCACTCAAAGGGCACTAAGCATAGAGTGTGAAAACTGAGTTTCCTTGAGAGCTGCTTGGAAGCCTGATGGTGTGTGAAGTTAGTGAGCCAAATGGAGTTGTTCTCCCACAAGAACCACTCGGCTGATCCTTCTTCAATATGCCCTTCACCAACATGCAGTGTTTCCTTGATTGAATTATCTCTCACACCAATATTTGCGTCTACAGCCTTTGCATTGAGGGCTATCTGAAAACGGCTGTGGCGCTGAAGTTGCCTGAGAATGTGGAGTTGGTGGCATGTGAAACCCGCATGTGGAGCATTCGTTTGTGTGGGATGCTCACCAAGCTTCATTTCAGTCCTAGGCACTCAAAGGGCACTAAGCATAGAGTGTGAAAACTGAGAACTGAGTTTCCTTGAGAGCTGCTTGGAAGCGTGATGGTGTGTGAAGTTAGTGAGCCAAATGGAGTTGTTCTCCCACAAGATCCACTTGACTGATCCTTTTTCAATATGCCCTTCACCAACATGCAGTGTTTCCTTGATTGAATTAGTTCTCACACCAATATTTGCGTCTAGAGCCTTTGCATTGAGGGCTATCTGAAAACGGCTGTGGCGCTGAAGTTGCCTGTGAATGTGGAGTTGGTGGCATGTGAAACCCGCATGTGGAGCATTGGTTTGTGTGGGATGCTCTACCAGGTTCACTCCTATATAATGCACTCAAAGGGCACTAAGCATAGAGTGTGAAAACTGAGTTTCCTTGAAAGCTGCTTGGAAGCCTGATGGTGTGTGAAGTTAGTGAGCCAAATGGAGTTGTTCTCCCACAAGAACCACTTGGCTGATCCTTCTTCAATATGCCCTTCACCAACATGTTGTGTTTCCTTAATTAAATTAGCTCTCACACCAATATTTGCGTCTAGAGCCTTTGCATTGAGGGCTATCTGAAAACGGCTGTGGCGCTGAAGTTGCATGAGAATGTGGAGTTGGTGGCATGTGAAACCCGCTTGTGGAGCATTCGTTTGTGTGGGATGCTCTACCAGGTTCATTCCTAGATAATGCACTCAAAGGGCACTAAGCATAGAGTGTGAAAACTGAGTTTCCTTGAGAGCTGCTTGGAAGCCTGATGGTGTGTGAAGTTAGTGAGCCAAATGGAGTTGTTCTCCCACAAGAAGCACTCGGCTGATCCTTCTTCAATATGCCCTTCACCAACATGCAGTGTTTCCTTGATTGAATTAGCTCTCACACCAATATTTGCGTCTACAGCCTTTGCATTGAGGGCTATCTGAAAACGGCTGTGGCGCTGAAGTTGCATGAGAATGTGGAGTTGGTGGCATGTGAAACCCGCATGTGGAGCATTTGTTTGTGTGGGATGCTCTACCAGGTTCATTCCTAGATAATGCACTCAAAGGGCACTAAGCATAGAGTGTGAAAACTGAGTTTCCTTGAGAGCTGCTTGGAAGCCTGATGGTGTGTGAAGTTAGTGAGCCAAATGGAGTTGTTCTCCCACAAGAACCACTCGGCTAATCCTTCTTCAATATGCCCTTCACCAACATGCAGTGTTTCCTTGATTGAATTAGCTCTCACACCAATATTTGCGTCTAGAGCCTTTGCATTGAGGGCTATCTGAAAACGGCTGTGGCGCTGAAGTTGCCTGTGAATGTGGAGTTGGTGGCATGTGAAACCCGCATGTGGAGCATTCGTTTGTGTGGGATGCTCACCAAGCTTCATTTCAGTCCTAGGCACTCAAAGGGCACTAAGCATAGAGTGTGAAAACTGAGTTTCCTTGAGAGCTGCTTGGAAGCCTGATGGTGTGTGAAGTTAGTGAGCCAAATGGAGTTGTTCTCCAACAAGAACCACTCGGCTGATCCTTCTTCAATATGCCCTCCACCAACATGCAGTGTTTCCTTGATTGAATTAGCTCTCACACCAATATTTGCGTCTAGAGCCTTTGCATTGAGGGCTATCAGAAAACGGCTGTGGCGCTGAAGTTGCCTGTGAATGTGGAGTTGGTGGCATGTGAAACCCGCTTGTGGAGCATTCGTTTGTGTGGGATGCTCTACCAGGTTCATTCCTAGATAATGCACTCAAAGGGCACTAAGCATAGAGTGTGAAAACTGAGTTTCCTTGAGAGCTGCTTGGAAGCCTGATGGTGTGTGAAGTTAGTGAGCCAAATGGAGTTGTTCTCCCACAAGAACCACTCGGCTGATCCTTCTTCAATATGCCCTTCACCAACATGCAGTGTTTCCTTGATTGAATTAGCTCTCACACCAATATTTGCGTCTACAGCCTTTGCATTGAGGGCTATCTGAAAACGGCTGTGGCGCTGAAGTTGCCTGTGAATGTGGAGTTGGTGGCATGTGAAACCCGCATGTGGAGCATTTGTTTGTGTGGGATGCTCTACCAGGTTCATTCCTAGATAATGCACTCAAAGGGCACTAAGCATAGAGTGTGAAAACTGAGTTTCCTTGAGAGCTGCTTGGAAGCCTGATGGTGTGTGAAGTTAGTGAGCCAAATGGAGTTGTTCTCCCACAAGAACCACTCGGCTGATCCTTCTTCAATATGCCCTTCACCAACATGCAGTGTTTCCTTGATTGAATTAGCTCTCACACCAATATTTGCGTCTAGAGCCTTTGCATTGAGGGCTATCTGAAAACGGCTGTGGCGCTGAAGTTGCCTGTGAATGTGGAGTTGGTGGCATGTGAAACCCGCATGTGGAGCATTCGTTTGTGTGGGATGCTCACCAAGCTTCATTTCAGTCCTAGGCACTCAAAGGGCACTAAGCATAGAGTGTGAAAACTGAGTTTCCTTGAGAGCTGCTTGGAAGCCTGATGGTGTGTGAAGTTAGTGAGCCAAATGGAGTTGTTCTCCAACAAGAACCACTCGGCTGATCCTTCTTCAATATGCCCTCCACCAACATGCAGTGTTTCCTTGATTAAATTAGCTCTCACACCAATATTTGCGTCTAGAGCCTTTGCATTGAGGGCTATCTGAAAACGGCTGTGGCGCTGAAGTTGCCTGTGAATGTGGAGTTGGTGGCATGTGAAACCCGCTTGTGGAGCATTCGTTTGTGTGGGATGCTCTACCAGGTTCATTCCTAGATAATGCACTCAAAGGGCACTAAGCATAGAGTGTGAAAACTGAGTTTCCTTGAGAGCTGCTTGGAAGCCTGATGGTGTGTGAAGTTAGTGAGCCAAATGGAGTTGTTCTCCCACAAGAACCACTCGGCTGATCCTTCTTCAATATGCCCTTCACCAACATGCAGTGTTTCCTTGATTGAATTAGCTCTCACACCAATATTTGCGTCTAGAGCCTTTGCATTGAGGGCTATCTGAAAACGGCTGTGGCGCTGAATTTGCCTGAGAATGTGGAGTTGGTGGCATGTGAAACCCGCTTGTGGAGCATTCGTTTGTGTGGGATGCTCACCAAGCTTCATTTCAGTCCTAGGCACTCAAAGGGCACTAAGCATAGAGTGTGAAAACTGAGTTTCCTTGAGAGCTGCTTGGAAGCCTGATGGTGTGTGAAGTTAGTGAGCCAAATGGAGTTGTTCTCCCACAAGAACCACTCGGCTGATCCTTCTTCAATATGCCCTTCACCAACATGCAGTGTTTCCTTGATTGAATTAGCTCTCACACCAATGTTTGCGTCTAGAGCCTTTGCATTGAGGGCTATCTGAAAACGGCTGTGGCGCTGAAGTTGCCTGTGAATGTGGAGTTGGTGCCATGTGAAACCCGCATGTGGAGCATTGGTTTGTGTGGGATGCTCTATCAGGTTCATTCCTAGATAATGCACTCAAAGGACACTAAGCATAGAGTGTGAAAACTGAGTTTCCTTGAGAGCTGCTTGGAAGCCTGATGGTGTGTGAAGTTAGTGAGCCAAATGGAGTAGTTCTCCCACAAGAACCACTCGGCTGATCCTTCTTCAATATGCCCTTCACCAACATGTTGTGTTTCCTTGATTAAATTAGCTCTCACACCAATATTTGCGTCTAGAGCCTTTGCATTGAGGGCTATCTGAAAACGGCTGTGGCGCTGAAGTTGCATGAGAATGTGGAGTTGGTGGCATGTGAAACCCGCTTGTGGAGCATTCGTTTGTGTGGGATGCTCTACCAGGTTCATTCCTAGATAATGCACTCAAAGGGCACTAAGCATAGAGTGTGAAAACTGAGTTTCCTTGAGAGCTGCTTGGAAGCCTGATGGTGTGTGAAGTTAGTGAGCCAAATGGAGTTGTTCTCCCACAAGAACCACTCGGCTGATCCTTCTTCAATATGCCCTTCACCAACATGCAGTGTTTCCTTGATTGAATTAGCTCTCACACCAATATTTGCGTCTACAGCCTTTGCATTGAGGGCTATCTGAAAACGGCTGTGGCGCTGAAGTTGCCTGTGAATGTGGAGTTGGTGGCATGTGAAACCCGCATGTGGAGCATTCATTTGTGTGGGATGCTCACCAAGCTTCATTTCAGTCCTAGGCACTCAAAGGGCACTAAGCATAGAGTGTGAAAACTGAGTTTCCTTGAGAGCTGCTTGGAAGCCTGATGGTGTGTGAAGTTAGTGAGCCAAATGGAGTTGTTCTCCCACAAGAACCACTCGGCTGATCCTTCTTCAATATGCCCTTCACCAACATGCAGTGTTTCCTTGATTGAATTAGCTCTCACACCAATATTTGCGTCTACAGCCTTTGCATTGAGGGCTATCTGAAAACGGCTGTGGCGCTGAAGTTGCATGAGAATGTGGAGTTGGTGGCATGTGAAACCCGCTTGTGGAGCATTCGTTTGTGTGGGATGCTCTACCAGGTTCATTCCTAGATAATGCACTCAAAGGGCACTAAGCATAGAGTGTGAAAACTGAGTTTCCTTGAGAGCTGCTTGGAAGCCTGATGGTGTGTGAAGTTAGTGAGCCAAATGGAGTTGTTCTCCCACAAGAACCACTCGGCTGATCCTTCTTCAATATGCCCTTCACCAACATGCAGTGTTTCCTTGATTAAATTAGCTCTCACACCAATATTTGCGTCTACAGCCTTTGCATTGAGGGCTATCTGAAAACGGCTGTGGCGCTGAAGTTGCCTGTGAATGTGGAGTTGGTGGCATGTGAAACCCGCATGTGGAGCATTCGTTTGTGTGGGATGCTCACCAAGCTTCATTTCAGTCCTAGGCACTCAAAGGGCACTAAGCATAGAGTGTGAAAACTGAGTTTCCTTGAGAGCTGCTTGGAAGCCTGATGGTGTGTGAAGTTAGTGAGCCAAATGGAGTTGTTCTCCCACAAGAACCACTCGGCTGATCCTTCTTCAATATGCCCTTCACCAACATGCAGTGTTTCCTTGATTGAATTAGCTCTCACACCAATATTTGCGTCTACAGCCTTTGCATTGAGGGCTATCAGAAAACGGCTGTGGCGCTGAAGTTGCCTGAGAATGTGGAGTTGGTGGCATGTGAAACCCGCATGTGGAGCATTCGTTTGTGTGGGATGCTCTACCAGGTTCATTCCTAGATAATGCACTCAAAGGGCACTAAGCATAGAGTGTGAAAACTGAGTTTCCTTGAGAGCTGCTTGGAAGCCTGATGGTGTGTGAAGTTAGTGAGCCAAATGGAGTTGTTCTCCCACAAGAAGCACTCGGCTGATCCTTCTTCAATATGCCCTTCACCAACATGCAGTGTTTCCTTGATTGAATTAGCTCTCACACCAATATTTGCGTCTAGAGCCTTTGCATTGAGGGCTATCTGAAAACGGCTGTGGCGCAGAAGTTGCCTGAGAATGTGGAGTTGGTGGCATGTGAAACCCGCATGTGGAGCATTCGTTTGTGTGGGATGCTCTACCAGGTTCATTTTTAGATAATGCACTCAAAGGGCACTAAGCATAGAGTGTGAAAACTGAGTTTCCTTGAGAGCTGCTTGGAAGCCTGATGGTGTGTGAAGTTAGTGAGCCAAATGGAGTTGTTCTCCCACAAGAACCACTCGGCTGATCCTTCTTCAATATGCCCTTCACCAACATGCAGTGTTTCCTTGATTGAATTAGCTCTCACACCAATGTTTGCGTCTAGAGCCTTTGCATTGAGGGCTATCTGAAAACGGCTGTGGCGCTGAAGTTGCCTGTGAATGTGGAGTTGGTGCCATGTGAAACCCGCATGTGGAGCATTCGTTTGTGTGGGATGCTCTATCAGGTTCATTCCTAGATAATGCACTCAAAGGACACTAAGCATAGAGTGTGTGAAAAACTGAGTTTCCTTGAGAGCTGCTTGGAAGCCTGATGGTGTGTGAAGTTAGTGAGCCAAATGGAGTAGTTCTCCCACAAGAACCACTCGGCTGATCCTTCTTCAATATGCCCTTCACCAACATGTTGTGTTTCCTTGATTAAATTAGCTCTCACACCAATATTTGCGTCTAGAGCCTTTGCATTGAGGGCTATCTGAAAACGGCTGTGGCGCTGAAGTTGCATGAGAATGTGGAGTTGGTGGCATGTGAAACCCGCTTGTGGAGCATTCGTTTGTGTGGGATGCTCTACCAGGTTCATTCCTAGATAATGCACTCAAAGGGCACTAAGCATAGAGTGTGAAAACTGAGTTTCCTTGAGAGCTGCTTGGAAGCCTGATGGTGTGTGAAGTTAGTGAGCCAAATGGAGTTGTTCTCCCACAAGAACCACTCGGCTGATCCTTCTTCAATATGCCCTTCACCAACATGCAGTGTTTCCTTGATTGAATTAGCTCTCACACCAATATTTGCGTCTACAGCCTTTGCATTGAGGGCTATCTGAAAACGGCTGTGGCGCTGAAGTTGCCTGTGAATGTGGAGTTGGTGGCATGTGAAACCCGCATGTGGAGCATTCGTTTGTGTGGGATGCTCACCAAGCTTCATTTCAGTCCTAGGCACTCAAAGGGCACTAAGCATAGAGTGTGAAAACTGAGTTTCCTTGAGAGCTGCTTGGAAGCCTGATGGTGTGTGAAGTTAGTGAGCCAAATGGAGTTGTTCTCCCACAAGAACCACTCGGCTGATCCTTCTTCAATATGCCCTTCACCAACATGCAGTGTTTCCTTGATTGAATTAGCTCTCACACCAATATTTGCGTCTACAGCCTTTGCATTGAGGGCTATCTGAAAACGGCTGTGGCGCTGAAGTTGCATGAGAATGTGGAGTTGGTGGCATGTGAAACCCGCTTGTGGAGCATTCGTTTGTGTGGGATGCTCTACCAGGTTCATTCCTAGATAATGCACTCAAAGGGCACTAAGCATAGAGTGTGAAAACTGAGTTTCCTTGAGAGCTGCTTGGAAGCCTGATGGTGTGTGAAGTTAGTGAGCCAAATGGAGTTGTTCTCCCACAAGAACCACTCGGCTGATCCTTCTTCAATATGCCCTTCACCAACATGCAATGTTTCCTTGATTAAATTAGCTCTCACACCAATATTTGCGTCTACAGCCTTTGCATTGAGGGCTATCTGAAAACGGCTGTGGCGCTGAAGTTGCCTGTGAATGTGGAGTTGGTGGCATGTGAAACCCGCATGTGGAGCATTCGTTTGTGTGGGATGCTCACCAAGCTTCATTTCAGTCCTAGGCACTCAAAGGGCACTAAGCATAGAGTGTGAAAACTGAGTTTCCTTGAGAGCTGCTTGGAAGCCTGATGGTGTGTGAAGTTAGTGAGCCAAATGGAGTTGTTCTCCCACAAGAACCACTCGGCTGATCCTTCTTCAATATGCCCTTCACCAACATGCAGTGTTTCCTTGATTGAATTAGCTCTCACACCAATATTTGCGTCTACAGCCTTTGCATTGAGGGCTATCTGAAAACGGCTGTGGCGCTGAAGTTGCCTGTGAATGTGGAGTTGGTGGCATGTGAAACCCGCATGTGGAGCATTCATTTGTGTGGGATGCTCACCAAGCTTCATTTCAGTCCTAGGCACTCAAAGGGCACTAAGCATAGAGTGTGAAAACTGAGTTTCCTTGAGAGCTGCTTGGAAGCCTGATGGTGTGTGAAGTTAGTGAGCCAAATGGAGTTGTTCTCCCACAAGAACCACTCGGCTGATCCTTCTTCAATATGCCCTTCACCAACATGCAGTGTTTCCTTGATTGAATTAGCTCTCACACCAATATTTGCGTCTACAGCCTTTGCATTGAGGGCTATCTGAAAACGGCTGTGGCGCTGAAGTTGCATGAGAATGTGGAGTTGGTGGCATGTGAAACCCGCTTGTGGAGCATTCGTTTGTGTGGGATGCTCTACCAGGTTCATTCCTAGATAATGCACTCAAAGGGCACTAAGCATAGAGTGTGAAAACTGAGTTTCCTTGAGAGCTGCTTGGAAGCCTGATGGTGTGTGAAGTTAGTGAGCCAAATGGAGTTGTTCTCCCACAAGAACCACTCGGCTGATCCTTCTTCAATATGCCCTTCACCAACATGCAGTGTTTCCTTGATTAAATTAGCTCTCACACCAATATTTGCGTCTACAGCCTTTGCATTGAGGGCTATCTGAAAACGGCTGTGGCGCTGAAGTTGCCTGTGAATGTGGAGTTGGTGGCATGTGAAACCCGCATGTGGAGCATTCGTTTGTGTGGGATGCTCACCAAGCTTCATTTCAGTCCTAGGCACTCAAAGGGCACTAAGCATAGAGTGTGAAAACTGAGTTTCCTTGAGAGCTGCTTGGAAGCCTGATGGTGTGTGAAGTTAGTGAGCCAAATGGAGTTGTTCTCCCACAAGAACCACTCGGCTGATCCTTCTTCAATATGCCCTTCACCAACATGCAGTGTTTCCTTGATTGAATTAGCTCTCACACCAATATTTGCGTCTACAGCCTTTGCATTGAGGGCTATCAGAAAACGGCTGTGGCGCTGAAGTTGCCTGAGAATGTGGAGTTGGTGGCATGTGAAACCCGCATGTGGAGCATTCGTTTGTGTGGGATGCTCTACCAGGTTCATTCCTAGATAATGCACTCAAAGGGCACTAAGCATAGAGTGTGAAAACTGAGTTTCCTTGAGAGCTGCTTGGAAGCCTGATGGTGTGTGAAGTTAGTGAGCCAAATGGAGTTGTTCTCCCACAAGAAGCACTCGGCTGATCCTTCTTCAATATGCCCTTCACCAACATGCAGTGTTTCCTTGATTGAATTAGCTCTCACACCAATATTTGCGTCTAGAGCCTTTGCATTGAGGGCTATCTGAAAACGGCTGTGGCGCAGAAGTTGCCTGAGAATGTGGAGTTGGTGGCATGTGAAACCCGCATGTGGAGCATTCGTTTGTGTGGGATGCTCTACCAGGTTCATTTTTAGATAATGCACTCAAAGGGCACTAAGCATAGAGTGTGAAAACTGAGTTTCCTTGAGAGCTGCTTGGAAGCCTGATGGGTGTGTGAAGTTAGTGAGCCAAATGGAGTTGTTCTCCCACAAGAACCACTCGGCTGATCCTTCTTCAATATGCCCTTCACCAACATGCAGTGTTTCCTTGATTGAATTAGCTCTCACACCAATGTTTGCGTCTAGAGCCTTTGCATTGAGGGCTATCTGAAAACGGCTGTGGCGCTGAAGTTGCCTGTGAATGTGGAGTTGGTGCCATGTGAAACCCGCATGTGGAGCATTGGTTTGTGTGGGATGCTCTATCAATAATGCACTCAAAGGACACTAAGCATAGAGTGTGAAAACTGAGTTTCCTTGAGAGCTGCTTGGAAGCCTGATGGTGTGTGAAGTTAGTGAGCCAAATGGAGTAGTTCTCCCACAAGAACCACTCGGCTGATCCTTCTTCAATATGCCCTTCACCAACATGTTGTGTTTCCTTGATTAAATTAGCTCTCACACCAATATTTGCGTCTAGAGCCTTTGCATTGAGGGCTATCTGAAAACGGCTGTGGCGCTGAAGTTGCATGAGAATGTGGAGTTGGTGGCATGTGAAACCCGCTTGTGGAGCATTCGTTTGTGTGGGATGCTCTACCAGGTTCATTCCTAGATAATGCACTCAAAGGGCACTAAGCATAGAGTGTGAAAACTGAGTTTCCTTGAGAGCTGCTTGGAAGCCTGATGGTGTGTGAAGTTAGTGAGCCAAATGGAGTTGTTCTCCCACAAGAACCACTCGGCTGATCCTTCTTCAATATGCCCTTCACCAACATGCAGTGTTTCCTTGATTGAATTAGCTCTCACACCAATATTTGCGTCTACAGCCTTTGCATTGAGGGCTATCTGAAAACGGCTGTGGCGCTGAAGTTGCCTGTGAATGTGGAGTTGGTGGCATGTGAAACCCGCATGTGGAGCATTCGTTTGTGTGGGATGCTCACCAAGCTTCATTTCAGTCCTAGGCACTCAAAGGGCACTAAGCATAGAGTGTGAAAACTGAGTTTCCTTGAGAGCTGCTTGGAAGCCTGATGGTGTGTGAAGTTAGTGAGCCAAATGGAGTTGTTCTCCCACAAGAACCACTCGGCTGATCCTTCTTCAATATGCCCTTCACCAACATGCAGTGTTTCCTTGATTGAATTAGCTCTCACACCAATATTTGCGTCTACAGCCTTTGCATTGAGGGCTATCTGAAAACGGCTGTGGCGCTGAAGTTGCATGAGAATGTGGAGTTGGTGGCATGTGAAACCCGCTTGTGGAGCATTCGTTTGTGTGGGATGCTCTACCAGGTTCATTCCTAGATAATGCACTCAAAGGGCACTAAGCATAGAGTGTGAAAACTGAGTTTCCTTGAGAGCTGCTTGGAAGCCTGATGGTGTGTGAAGTTAGTGAGCCAAATGGAGTTGTTCTCCCACAAGAACCACTCGGCTGATCCTTCTTCAATATGCCCTTCACCAACATGCAATGTTTCCTTGATTAAATTAGCTCTCACACCAATATTTGCGTCTACAGCCTTTGCATTGAGGGCTATCTGAAAACGGCTGTGGCGCTGAAGTTGCCTGTGAATGTGGAGTTGGTGGCATGTGAAACCCGCATGTGGAGCATTCGTTTGTGTGGGATGCTCACCAAGCTTCATTTCAGTCCTAGGCACTCAAAGGGCACTAAGCATAGAGTGTGAAAACTGAGTTTCCTTGAGAGCTGCTTGGAAGCCTGATGGTGTGTGAAGTTAGTGAGCCAAATGGAGTTGTTCTCCCACAAGAACCACTCGGCTGATCCTTCTTCAATATGCCCTTCACCAACATGCAGTGTTTCCTTGATTGAATTAGCTCTCACACCAATATTTGCGTCTACAGCCTTTGCATTGAGGGCTATCAGAAAACGGCTGTGGCGCTGAAGTTGCCTGAGAATGTGGAGTTGGTGGCATGTGAAACCCGCATGTGGAGCATTCGTTTGTGTGGGATGCTCTACCAGGTTCATTCCTAGATAATGCACTCAAAGGGCACTAAGCATAGAGTGTGAAAACTGAGTTTCCTTGAGAGCTGCTTGGAAGCCTGATGGTGTGTGAAGTTAGTGAGCCAAATGGAGTTGTTCTCCCACAAGAAGCACTCGGCTGATCCTTCTTCAATATGCCCTTCACCAACATGCAGTGTTTCCTTGATTGAATTAGCTCTCACACCAATATTTGCGTCTAGAGCCTTTGCATTGAGGGCTATCTGAAAACGGCTGTGGCGCAGAAGTTGCCTGAGAATGTGGAGTTGGTGGCATGTGAAACCCGCATGTGGAGCATTCGTTTGTGTGGGATGCTCTACCAGGTTCATTTTTAGATAATGCACTCAAAGGGCACTAAGCATAGAGTGTGAAAACTGAGTTTCCTTGAGAGCTGCTTGGAAGCCTGATGGTGTGTGAAGTTAGTGAGCCAAATGGAGTTGTTCTCCCACAAGATCCACTTGGCTGATCCTTTTTCAATATGCCCTTCACCAACATGCAGTGTTTCCTTGATTGAATTAGCTCTCACACCAATATTTGCGTCTAGAGCCTTTGCATTGAGGGCTATCTGAAAACGGCTGCGGCGCTGAAGTTGCCTGTGAATGTGGAGTTGGTGGCATGTGAAACCCGCATGTGGAGCATTCGTTTGTGTGGGATGCTCTACCTGGTTCATTCCTAGATAATGCACTCAAAGGGCACTAAGCATAGAGTGTGAAAACTGAGTTTCCTTGAGAGCTGCTTGGAAGCCTGATGGTGTGTGAAGTTAGTGAGCCAAATGGAGTTGTTCTCCCACAAGAACCACTCGGCTGATCCTTCTTCAATATGCCCTTCACCAACATGTTGTGTTTCCTTGATTAAATTAGCTCTCACACCAATATTTGCGTCTAGAGCCTTTGCATTGAGGGCTATCTGAAAACGGCTGTGGCGCTGAAGTTGCATGAGAATGTGGAGTTGGTGGCATGTGAAACCCGCATGTGGAGCATTCGTTTGTGTGTAATGCTCTACCAGGTTCATTCCTAGATAATGCACTCAAAGGGCACTAAGCATAGAGTGTGAAAACTGAGTTTCCTTGAGAGCTGCTTGGAAGCCTGATGGTGTGTGAAGTTAGTGAGCTAAATGGAGTTGTTCTCCCACAAGAACCACTCGGCTGATCCTTCTTCAATATGCCCTTCACCAACATGCAGTGTTTCCTTGATTGAATTAGCTCTCACACCAATATTTGCGTCTAGAGCCTTTGCATTGAGGGCTATCTGAAAACGGCTGTGGCGCAGAAGTTGCATGAGAATGTGGAGTTGGTGGCATGTGAAACCCGCATGTGGAGCATTCGTTTGTGTGGGATGCTCTACCAGGTTCACTCCTAGATAATGCACTCAAAGGGCACTAAGCACAGAGTGTGAAAACTGAGTTTCCTTGAGAGCTGCTTGGAAGCCTGATGGTGTGTGAAGTTAGTGAGCCAAATGGAGTTGTTCTCCCACATGAACCACTCGGCTGATCCTTCTTCAATATGCCCTTCACCAACATGCAGTGTTTCCTTGATTGAATTAGCTCTCACACCAATATTTGCGTCTAGAGCCTTTGAATTGAGGGCTATCTGAAAACGGCTGTGGCGCTGGAGTTGCCTGAGAATGTGGAGTTGGTGGCATGTGAAACCCGCTTGTGGAGCATTCGTTTGTGTGGGTTGCTCTACCAGGTTCATTCCTAGATAATGCACTCAAAGGGCACTAAGCATAGAGTGTGAAAACTGAGTTCCTTGAGAGCTGCTTGGAAGCCTGATGGTGTGTGAAGTTAGTGAGCCAAATGGAGTTGTTCTCCCACAAGAACCACTCGGCTGATCCTTCTTCAATATGCCCTTCACCAACATGCAGTGTTTCCTTGATTAAATTAGCTCTCACACCAATATTTGCGTCTAGAGGTTTGCATTGAGGGATATCTGAAAACGGCTGTGGCGCTGAAGTTGCCTGTGAATGTGGAGTTGGTGGCATGTGAAACCCGCATGTGGAGCATTGGTTTGTGTGGGATGCTCACTAAGCTTCATTTCAGTCCTAGGCACTCAAAGGGCACTAAGCATAGAGTGTGAAAACTGAGTTTCCTTGAGAGCTGCTTGGAAGCCTGATGGTGTGTGAAGTTAGTGAGCCAAATGGAGTTGTTCTCCCACAAGAACCACTCGGCTGATCCTTCTTCAATATGCCCTTCACCAACATGCAGTGTTTCCTTGATTCAATTAGCTCTCACACCAATATTTGCGTCTACAGCCTTTGCATTGAGGGCTATCTGAAAACGGCTGTGGCGCTGAAGTTGCCTGTGAATGAGGAGTTGGTGGCATGTGAAACCCGCATGTGGAGCATTCGTTTGTGTGGGATGCTCACCAAGCTTCATTTCAGTCCTAGGCACTCAAAGGGCACTAAGCATAGAGTGTGAAAACTGAGTTTCCTTGAGAGCTGCTTGGAAGCCTGATGGTGTGTGAAGTTAGTGAGCCAAATGGAGTTGTTCTCCCACAAGAACCACTCGGCTGATCCTTCTTCAATATGCCCTTCACCAACATGTTGTGTTTCCTTGATTAAATTAGCTCTCACACCAATATTTGCGTCTAGAGCCTTTGCATTGAGGGCTATCTGAAAACGGCTGTGGCGCTGAAGTTGCCTGAGAATGTGGAGTTGGTGGCATGTGAAACCCGCATGTGGAGCATTCGTTTGTGTGGGATGCTCTACCAGGTTCATTCCTAGATAATGCACTCAAAGGGCACTAAGCATAGAGTGTGAAAACTGAGTTTCCTTGAGAGGTGCTTGGAAGCCTGATGGTGTGTGAAGTTAGTGAGCTAAATGGAGTTGTTCTCCCACAAGAACCACTCGGCTGATCCTTCTTCAATATGCCCTTCACCAACATGCAGTGTTTCCTTGATTGAATTAGCTCTCACACCAATATTTGCGTCTAGAGCCTTTGCATTGAGGGCTATCTGAAAACGGCTGTGGCACAGAAGTTGCCTGAGAATGTGGAGTTGGTGGCATGTGAAACCCGCATGTGGAGCATTCATTTGTGTGGGATGCTCTACCAGGTTCACTCCTAGATAATGCACTCAAAGTTCACTAAGCACAGAGTGTGAAAACTGAGTTTCCTTGAGAGCTGCTTGGAAGCCTGATGGTGTGTGAAGTTAGTGAGCCAAATGGAGTTGTTCTCCCACAAGAACCACTCGGCTGATCCTTCTTCAATATGCCCTTCACCAACATGCAGTGTTTCCTTGATTGAATTAGCTCTCACACCAATATTTGCGTCTACAGCCTTTGCATTGAGGGCTATCTGAAAACGGCTGTGGCGCTGAAGTTGCCTGTGAATGTGGAGTTGGTGGCATGTGAAACCCGCATGTGGAGCATTCGTTTGTGTGGGATGCTCTACCAGGTTCATTCCTAGATAATGCACTCAAAGGGCACTAAGCATAGAGTGTGAAAACTGAGTTTCCTTGAGAGCTGCTTGGAAGCCTGATGGTGTGTGAAGTTAGTGAGCCAAATGGAGTTGTTCTCCCACAAGAACCACTCGGCTGATCCTTCTTCAATATGCCCTTCACCAACATGCAGTGTTTCCTTGATTGAATTAGCTCTCACACCAATATTTGCGTCTACAGCCTTTGCATTGAGGGCTATCTGAAAACGGCTGTGGCGCTGAAGTTGCCTGAGAATGTGGAGTTGGTGGCATGTGAAACCCGCATGTGGAGCATTCGTTTGTGTGGGATGCTCACCAAGCTTCATTTCAGTCCTAGGCACTCAAAGGGCACTAAGCATAGAGTGTGAAAACTGAGTTTCCTTGAGAGCTGCTTGGAAGCCTGATGGTGTGTGAAGTTAGTGAGCCAAATGGAGTTGTTCTCCCACAAGAACCACTCGGCTGATCCTTCTTCAATATGCCCTTCACCAACATGCAGTGTTTCCTTGATTGAATTAGCTCTCACACCAATATTTGCGTCTAGAGCCTTTGCATTGAGGGCTATCTGAAAACGGCTGCGGCGCTGAAGTTGCCTGTGAATGTGGAGTTGGTGGCATGTGAAACCCGCATGTGGAGCATTCGTTTGTGTGGGATGCTCACCAAGCTTCATTTCAGTCCTAGGCACTCAAAGGGCACTAAGCATAGAGTGTGAAAACTGAGTTTCCTTGAGAGCTGCTTGGAAGCCTGATGGTGTGTGAAGTTAGTGAGCCAAATGGAGTTGTTCTCCCACAAGAACCACTCGGCTGATCCTTCTTCAATATGCCCTTCCCCAACATGCAGTGTTTCCTTGTTTGAATTAGCTCTCACACCAATATTTGCGTCTACAGCCTTTGCATTGAGGGCTATCAGAAAACGGCTGTGGCGCTGAAGTTGCCTGAGAATGTGGAGTTGGTGGCATGTGAAACCCGCATGTGGAGCATTCGTTTGTGTGGGATGCTCTACCAGGTTCATTCCTAGATAATGCACTCAAAGGGCACTAAGCATAGAGTGTGAAAACTCAGTTTCCTTGAGAGCTGCTTGGAAGCCTGATGGTGTGTGAAGTTAGTGAGCCAAATGGAGTTGTTCTCCCACAAGAAGCACTCGGCTGATCCTTCTTCAATATGCCCTTCACCAACATGCAGTGTTTCCTTGATTGAATTAGCTCTCACACCAATATTTGCGTCTAGAGCCTTTGCATTGAGGGCTATCTGAAAACGGCTGTGGCGCTGAAGTTGCCTGAGAATGTGGAGTTGGTGGCATGTGAAACCCGCATGTGGAGCATTCGTTTGTGTGGGATGCTCTACCAGGTTCATTTTTAGATAATGCACTCAAAGGGCACTAAGCATAGAGTGTGAAAACTGAGTTTCCTTGAGAGCTGCTTGGAAGCCTGATGGTGTGTGAAGTTAGTGAGCCAAATGGAGTTGTTCTCCCACAAGATCCACTTGGCTGATCCTTTTTCAATATGCCCTTCACCAACATGCAGTGTTTCCTTGATTGAATTAGCTCTCACACCAATATTTGCGTCTAGAGCCTTTGCATTGAGGGCTATCTGAAAATGGCTGTGGCGCTGAAGTTGCCTGTGAATGTGGAGTTGGTGGCATGTGAAACCCGCATGTGGAGCATTCGTTTGTGTGGGATGCTCACCAAGCTTCATTTCAGTCCTAGGCACTCAAAGGGCACTAAGCATAGAGTGTGAAAACTGAGTTTCCTTGAGAGCTGCTTGGAAGCCTGATGGTGTGTGAAGTTAGTGAGCCAAATGGAGTTGTTCTCCCACAAGAACCACTCGGCTGATCCTTCTTCAATATGCCCTTCCCCAACATGCAGTGTTTCCTTGATTGAATTAGCTCTCACACCAATATTTGCGTCTAGAGCCTTTGCATTGAGGGCTATCAGAAAACGGCTGTGGCGCTGAAGTTGCCTGAGAATGTGGAGTTGGTGGCATGTGAAACCCGCATGTGGAGCATTCGTTTGTGTGGGATGCTCTACCAGGTTCATTCCTAGATAATGCTCTCAAAGGGCACTAAGCATAGAGTGTGAAAACTGAGTTTCCTTGAGAGCTGCTTGGAAGCCTGATGGTGTGTGAAGTTAGTGAGCCAAATGGAGTTGTTCTCCCACAAGAAGCACTCGGCTGATCCTTCTTCAATATGCCCTTCACCAACATGCAGTGTTTCCTTGATTGAATTAGCTCTCACACCAATATTTGCGTCTAGAGCCTTTGCATTGAGGGCTATCTGAAAACGGCTGTGGCGCTGAAGTTGCCTGTGAATGTGGAGTTGGTGGCATGTGAAACCCGCATGTGGAGCATTCGTTTGTGTGGGATGCTCTACCTGGTTCATTCCTAGATAATGCACTCAAAGGGCACTAAGCATAGAGTGTGAAAACTGAGTTTCCTTGAGAGCTGCTTGGAAGCCTGATGGTGTGTGAAGTTAGTGAGCCAAATGGAGTTGTTCTCCCACAAGAACCACTCGGCTGATCCTACTGGCCAACTTCCTTGGTCCCTTTCTAATGATAAAGAGGCCAGCCTGAAGCCCTCCCCCTTGGCAATGGCTGGAGACAGAATTGGGCGGAAGCTTCAAGTGGGGAGTAGATTGTTAATGTCACCCTTGCCTCCTGGGGAAGCATTCCTGATAAGATATGCACTTGTCTGGGGAGAGACGAAATGCTCTACCAGGTTCGTTCCTAGATAATGCACTCAAAGGGCACTAAGCATAGAGTGTGAAAACTGAGTTTCCTTGAGAGCTGCTTGGAAGCCTGATGGTGTGTGAAGTTAGTGAGCTAAATTTAGTTGTTCTCCCACAAGAACCACTCGGCTGATCCTTCTTCAATATGCCCTTCACCAACATGCAGTGTTTCCTTGATTGAATTAGCTCTCACACCAATATTTGCGTCTAGAGCCTTTGCATTGAGGGCTATCTGAAAACGGCTGTGGCCCTGAAGTTGCCTGAGAATGTGGAGTTGGTGGCATGTGAAACCCGCATGTGGAGCATTCGTTTGTGTGGGATGCTCTACCAGGTTCACTCCTAGATAATGCACTCAAAGGGCACTAAGCACAGAGTGTGAAAACTGAGTTTCCTTGAGAGCTGCTTGGAAGCCTGATGGTGTGTGAAGTTAGTGAGCCAAATGGAGTTGTTCTCCCACATGAACCACTCGGCTGATCCTTCTTCAATATGCCCTTCACCAACATGCAGTGTTTCCTTGATTGAATTAGCTCTCACACCAATATTTGCGTCTAGAGCCTTTGCATTGAGGGCTATCTGAAAACGGCTGTGGCGCTGAAGTTGCCTGTGAATGTGGAGTTGGTGGCATGTGAAACCCGCTTGTGGAGCATTCGTTTGTGTGGGATGCTCACCAAGCTTCATTTCAGTCCTAGGCACTCAAAGGGCACTAAGCATAGAGTGTGAAAACTGAGTTTCCTTGAGAGCTGCTTGGAAGCCTGATGGTGTGTGAAGTTAGTGAGCCAAATGGAGTTGTTCTCCCACAAGAACCACTCGGCTGATCCTTCTTCAATATGCCCTTCACCAACATGCAGTGTTTCCTTGATTGAATTAGCTCTCACACCAATATTTGCGTCTAGAGCCTTTGCATTGAGGGCTATCTGAAAACGGCTGTGGCGCTGAAGTTGCCTGAGAATGTGGAGTTGGTGTCATGTGAAACCCGCATGTGGAGCATTCGTTTGTGTGGGATGCTCTACCAGGGTTCATTTTTAGATAATGCACTCAAAGGGCACTAAGCATAGAGTGTGAAAACTGAGTTTCCTTGAGAGCTGCTTGGAAGCCTGATGGTGTGTGACGTTAGTGAGCCAAATGGAGTTGTTCTCCCACAAGATCCACTTGGCTGATTCTTTTTCAATATGCCCTTCACCAACATGCAGTGTTTCCTTGATTGAATTAGCTCTCACACCAATATTTGCGTCTAGAGCCTTTGCATTGAGGGCTATCTGAAAACGGCTGCGGCGCTGAAGTTGCCTGTGAATGTGGAGTTGGTGGCATGTGAAACCCGCATGTGGGAGCATTCGTTTGTGTGGGATGCTCTACCTGGTTCATTCCTAGATAATGCACTCAAAGGGCACTAAGCATAGAGTGTGAAAACTGAGTTTCCTTGAGAGCTGCTTGGAAGCCTGATGGTGTGTGAAGTTAGTGAGCCAAATGGAGTTGTTCTCCCACAAGAACCACTCGGCTGATCCTTCTTCAATATGCCCTTCACCAACATGTTGTGTTTCCTTGATTGAATTAGCTCTCACACCAATATTTGCGTCTAGAGCCTTTGCATTGAGGGCTATCTGAAAACGGCTGTGGCGCTGAAGTTGCATGAGAATGTGGAGTTGGTGGCATGTGAAACCCGCATGTGGAGCATTCGTTTGTGTGTAATGCTCTACCAGGTTCATTCCTAGATAATGCACTCAAAGGGCACTAAGCATAGAGTGTGAAAACTGAGTTTCCTTGAGAGCTGCTTGGAAGCCTGATGGTGTGTGAAGTTAGTGAGCTAAATTTAGTTGTTCTCCCACAAGAACCACTCGGCTGATCCTTCTTCAATATGCCCTTCACCAACATGCAGTGTTTCCTGATTGAATTAGCTCTCACACCAATATTTGCGTCTAGAGCCTTTGCATTGAGGGCTATCTGAAACGGCTGTGGCGCTGAAGTTGCCTGAGAATGTGGAGTTGGTGGCATGTGAAACCCGCATGTGGAGCATTCGTTTGTGTGGGATGCTCTACCAGGTTCACTCCTAGATAATGCACTCAAAGGGCACTAAGCACAGAGTGTGAAAACTGAGTTTCCTTGAGAGCTGCTTGGAAGCCTGATGGTGTGTGAAGTTAGTGAGCCAAATGGAGTTGTTCTCCCACATGAACCACTCGGCTGATCCTTCTTCAATATGCCCTTCACCAACATGCAGTGTTTCCTTGATTAAATTAGCTCTCACACCAATATTTGCGTCTAGAGCCTTTGCATTGAGGGCTATCTGAAAACGGCTGTGGCGCTGAAGTTGCCTGTGAATGTGGAGTTGGTGGCATGTGAAAGCCGCTTGTGGAGCATTCATTTGTGTGGGATGCTCTACCAGGTTCATTCCTAGATAATGCACTCAAAGGGCACTAAGCATAGAGTGTGAAAACTGAGTTTCCTTGAGAGCTGCTTGGAAGCCTGATGGTGTGTGAAGTTAGTGAGCCAAATGGAGTTGTTCTCCCACAAGAACCACTCGGCTGATCCTTCTTCAATATGCCCTTCACCAACATGTTGTGTTTCCTTGATTAAATTAGCTCTCACACCAATATTTGCGTCTAGAGCCTTTGCATTGAGGGCTATCTGAAAACGGCTGTGGCGCTGAAGTTGCATGAGAATGTGGAGTTGGTGGCATGTGAAACCCGCATGTGGAGCATTCGTTTGTGTGTAATGCTCTACCAGGTTCATTCCTAGATAATGCACTCAAAGGGCACTAAGCATAGAGTGTGAAAACTGAGTTTCCTTGAGAGCTGCTTGGAAGCCTGATGGTGTGTGAAGTTAGTGAGCTAAATTTAGTTGTTCTCCCACAAGAACCACTCGGCTGATCCTTCTTCAATATGCCCTTCACCAACATGCAGTGTTTCCTTGATTGAATTAGCTCTCACACCAATATTTGCGTCTAGAGCCTTTGCATTGAGGGCTATCTGAAAACGGCTGTGGCGCTGAAGTTGCCTGAGAATGTGGAGTTGGTGGCATGTGAAACCCGCATGTGGAGCATTCGTTTGTGTGGGATGCTCTACCAGGTTCACTCCTAGATAATGCACTCAAAGGGCACTAAGCACAGAGTGTGAAAACTGAGTTTCCTTGAGAGCTGCTTGGAAGCCTGATGGTGTGTGAAGTTAGTGAGCCAAATGGAGTTGTTCTCCCACATGAACCACTCGGCTGATCCTTCTTCAATATGCCCTTCACCAACATGCAGTGTTTCCTTGATTAAATTAGCTCTCACACCAATATTTGCGTCTAGAGCCTTTGCATTGAGGGCTATCTGAAAACGGCTGTGGCGCTGAAGTTGCCTGTGAATGTGGAGTTGGTGGCATGTGAAAGCCGCTTGTGGAGCATTCGTTTGTGTGGGATGCTCTACCAGGTTCATTCCTAGATAATGCACTCAAAGGGCACTAAGCATAGAGTGTGAAAACTGAGTTTCCTTGAGAGCTGCTTGGAAGCCTGATGGTGTGTGAAGTTAGTGAGCCAAATGGAGTTGTTCTCCCACAAGAACCACTCGGCTGATCCTTCTTCAATATGCCCTTCACCAACATGTTGTGTTTCCTTGATTAAATTAGCTCTCACACCAATATTTGCGTCTAGAGCCTTTGCATTGAGGGCTATCTGAAAACGGCTGTGGCGCTGAAGTTGCATGAGAATGTGGAGTTGGTGGCATGTGAAACCCGCATGTGGAGCATTCGTTTGTGTGTAATGCTCTACCAGGTTCATTCCTAGATAATGCACTCAAAGGGCACTAAGCATAGAGTGTGAAAACTGAGTTTCCTTGAGAGCTGCTTGGAAGCCTGATGGTGTGTGAAGTTAGTGAGCTAAATTTAGTTGTTCTCCCACAAGAACCACTCGGCTGATCCTTCTTCAATATGCCCTTCACCAACATGCAGTGTTTCCTTGATTGAATTAGCTCTCACACCAATATTTGCGTCTAGAGCCTTTGCATTGAGGGCTATCTGAAAACGGCTGTGGCGCAGAAGTTGCCTGAGAATGTGGAGTTGGTGGCATGTGAAACCCGCATGTGGAGCATTCATTTGTGTGGGATGCTCTACCAGGTTCACTCCTAGATAATGCACTCAAAGGGCACTAAGCACAGAGTGTGAAAACTGAGTTTCCTTGAGAGCTGCTTGGAAGCCTGATGGTGTGTGAAGTTAGTGAGCCAAATGGAGTTGTTCTCCCACATGAACCACTCGGCTGATCCTTCTTCAATATGCCCTTCACCAACATGCAGTGTTTCCTTGATTGAATTAGCTCTCACACCAATATTTGCGTCTAGAGCCTTTGCATTGAGGGCTATCTGAAAACGGCTGTGGCGCTGAAGTTGCCTGTGAATGTGGAGTTGGTGGCATGTGAAAGCCGCTTGTGGAGCATTCGTTTGTGTGGGATGCTCTACCAGGTTCATTCCTAGATAATGCACTCAAAGGGCACTAAGCATAGAGTGTGAAAACTGAGTTTCCTTGAGAGCTGCTTGGAAGCCTGATGGTGTGTGAAGTTAGTGAGCCAAATGGAGTTGTTCTCCCACAAGAACCACTCGGCTGATCCTTCTTCAATATGCCCTTCACCAACATGCAGTGTTTCCTTGATTAAATTAGCTCTCACACCAATATTTGCGTCTAGAGGTTTGCATTGAGGGATATCTGAAAACGGCTGTGGCGCTGAAGTTGCCTGTGAATGTGGAGTTGGTGGCATGTGAAACCCGCATGTGGAGCATTGGTTTGTGTGGGATGCTCACTAAGCTTCATTTCAGTCCTAGGCACTCAAAGGGCACTAAGCATAGAGTGTGAAAACTGAGTTTCCTTGAGAGCTGCTTGGAAGCCTGATGGTGTGTGAAGTTAGTGAGCCAAATGGAGTTGTTCTCCCACAAGAACCACTCGGCTGATCCTTCTTCAATATGCCCTTCACCAACATGTTGTGTTTCCTTGATTAAATTAGCTCTCACACCAATATTTGCGTCTAGAGCCTTTGCATTGAGGGCTATCTGAAAACGGCTGTGGCGCTGAAGTTGCATGAGAATGTGGAGTTGGTGGCATGTGAAACCCGCATGTGGAGCATTCGTTTGTGTGTAATGCTCTACCAGGTTCATTCCTAGATAATGCACTCAAAGGGCACTAAGCATAGAGTGTGAAAACTGAGTTTCCTTGAGAGCTGCTTGGAAGCCTGATGGTGTGTGAAGTTAGTGAGCTAAATTTAGTTGTTCTCCCACAAGAACCACTCGGCTGATCCTTCTTCAATATGCCCTTCACCAACATGCAGTGTTTCCTTGATTGAATTAGCTCTCACACCAATATTTGCGTCTAGAGCCTTTGCATTGAGGGCTATCTGAAAACGGCTGTGGCGCAGAAGTTGCCTGAGAATGTGGAGTTGGTGGCATGTGAAACCCGCATGTGGAGCATTCGTTTGTGTGGGATGCTCTACCAGGTTCACTCCTAGATAATGCACTCAAAGGGCACTAAGCACAGAGTGTGAAAACTGAGTTTCCTTGAGAGCTGCTTGGAAGCCTGATGGTGTGTGAAGTTAGTGAGCCAAATGGAGTTGTTCTCCCACATGAACCACTCGGCTGATCCTTCTTCAATATGCCCTTCACCAACATGCAGTGTTTCCTTGATTGAATTAGCTCTCACACCAATATTTGCGTCTAGAGCCTTTGCATTGAGGGCTATCTGAAAACGGCTGTGGCGCTGAAGTTGCCTGTGAATGTGGAGTTGGTGGCATGTGAAAGCCGCTTGTGGAGCATTCGTTTGTGTGGGATGCTCTACCAGGTTCATTCCTAGATAATGCACTCAAAGGGCACTAAGCATAGAGTGTGAAAACTGAGTTTCCTTGAGAGCTGCTTGGAAGCCTGATGGTGTGTGAAGTTAGTGAGCCAAATGGAGTTGTTCTCCCACAAGAACCACTCGGCTGATCCTTCTTCAATATGCCCTTCACCAACATGCAGTGTTTCCTTGATTAAATTAGCTCTCACACCAATATTTGCGTCTAGAGGTTTGCATTGAGGGCTATCTGAAAACGGCTGTGGCGCTGAAGTTGCCTGTGAATGTGGAGTTGGTGGCATGTGAAACCCGCATGTGGAGCATTCGTTTGTGTGGGATGCTCACTAAGCTTCATTTCAGTCCTAGGCACTCAAAGGGCACTAAGCATAGAGTGTGAAAACTGAGTTTCCTTGAGAGCTGCTTGGAAGCCTGATGGTGTGTGAAGTTAGTGAGCCAAATGGAGTTGTTCTCCCACAAGAACCACTCGGCTGATCCTTCTTCAATATGCCCTTCACCAACATGCAGTGTTTCCTTGATTGAATTAGCTCTCACACCAATATTTGCGTCTACAGCCTTTGCATTGAGGGCTATCTGAAAATGGCTGTGGCGCTGAAGTTGCCTGTGAATGAGGAGTTGGTGGCATGTGAAACCCGCATGTGGAGCATTCGTTTGTGTGGGATGCTCACCAAGCTTCATTTCAGTCCTAGGCACTCAAAGGGCACTAAGCATAGAGTGTGAAAACTGAGTTTCCTTGAGAGCTGCTTGGAAGCCTGATGGTGTGTGAAGTTAGTGAGCCAAATGGAGTTGTTCTCCCAAGAAGAACCACTCGGCTGATCCTTCTTCAATATGCCCTTCACCAACATGTTGTGTTTCCTTGATTAAATTAGCTCTAACACCAATATTTGCGTCTAGAGCCTTTGCATTGAGGGCTATCTGAAAACGGCTGTGGCGCTGAAGTTGCCTGAGAATGTGGAGTTGGTGGCATGTGAAACCCGCATGTGGAGCATTCGTTTGTGTGGGATGCTCTACCAGGTTCATTCCTAGATAATGCACTCAAAGGGCACTAAGCATAGAGTGTGAAAACTGAGTTTCCTTGAGAGCTGCTTGGAAGCCTGATGGTGTGTGAAGTTAGTGAGCTAAATGGAGTTGTTCTCCCACAAGAACCACTCGGCTGATCCTTCTTCAATATGCCCTTCACCAACATGCAGTGTTTCCTTGATTGAATTAGCTCTCACACCAATATTTGCGTCTAGAGCCTTTGCATTGAGGGCTATCTGAAAACGGCTGTGGCACAGAAGTTGCCTGAGAATGTGGAGTTGGTGGCATGTGAAACCCGCATGTGGAGCATTCGTTTGTGTGGGATGCTCTACCAGGTTCACTCCTAGATAATGCACTCAAAGGGCACTAAGCACAGAGTGTGAAAACTGAGTTTCCTTGAGAGCTGCTTGGAAGCCTGATGGTGTGTGAAGTTAGTGAGCCAAATGGAGTTGTTCTCCCACAAGAACCACTCGGCTGATCCTTCTTAAATATGCCCTTCAGCAACATGCAGTGTTTCGTTGTTTGAATTAGCTCTCACACCAATATTTGCGTCTAGAGGTTTGCATTGAGGGCTATCTGAAAACGGCTGTGGCGCTGAAGTTGCCTGAGAATGTGGAGTTGGTGGCATGTGAAACCCGAATGTGGAGCATTCGTTTGTGTGGGATGCTCTACCAGGTTCATTCCTAGATAATTCACTCAAAGGGCACTAAGCATAGAGTGTGAAAACTGAGTTTCCTTGAGAGCTGCTTGGAAGCCTGATGGTGTGTGAAGTTAGTGAGCCAAATGGAGTAGCTCTCCCACAAGAACCACTCGGCTGATCCTTCTTCAATATGCCCTTCACCAACATGTTGTGTTTCCTTGATTAAATTAGCTCTCACACCAATATTTGCGTCTAGAGCCTTTGCATTGAGGGTTATCTGAAAACGACTGTGGCGCTGAAGTTACATGAGAATGTGGAGTTGGTGGCATGTGAAACCCGCTTGTGGAGCATTGGTTTGTGTGGGATGCTCTACCAGGTTCATTCCTAGATAATGCACTCAAAGGGCACTAATCATAGAGTGTGAAAACTGAGTTTCCTTGAGAGCTGCTTGGAAGCCTGATGGTGTGTGAAGTTAGTGAGCCAAATGGAGTTGTTCTCCCACAAGAACCACTCGGCTGATCCTTCTTCAATATGCCCTTCACCAACATGCAGTGTTTCCTTGATTGAATTAGCTCTCACACCAATATTTGCGTCTAGAGCCTTTGCATTGAGGGCTATCTGAAAACGGCTGTGGCGCTGAAGTTGCCTGTGAATGAGGAGTTGGTGGCATGTGAAACCCGCATGTGGAGCATTCGTTTGTGTGGGATGCTCACCAAGCTTCATTTCAGTCCTAGGCACTCAAAGGGCACTAAGCATAGAGTGTGAAAACTGAGTTTCCTTGAGAGCTGCTTGGAAGCCTGATGGTGTGTGAAGTTAGTGAGCCAAATGGAGTTGTTCTCCCACAAGAACCACTCGGCTGATCCTTCTTCAATATGCCCTTCACCAACATGCAGTGTTTCCTTGATTGAATTAGCTCTCACACCAATATTTGCGTCTAGAGCCTTTGCATTGAGGGCTATCTGAAAACGGCTGTGGCGCAGAAGTTGCCTGAGAATGTGGAGTTGGTGGCATGTGAAACCCGCATGTGGAGCATTCGTTTGTGTGGGATGCTCTACCAGGTTCACTCCTAGATAATGCACTCAAAGGACACTAAGCACAGAGTGTGAAAACTGAGTTTCCTTGAGAGCTGCTTGGAAGCCTGATGGTGTGTGAAGTTAGTGAGCCAAATGGAGTTGTTCTCCCACAAGAACCACTCGGCTGATCCTTCTTCAATATGCCCTTCACCAACATGCAGTGTTTCCTTGATTGAATTAGCTCTCACACCAATATTTGCGTCTAGAGCCTTTGCATTGAGGGCTATCTGAAAACGGCTGTGGCGCTGAAGTTGCCTGAGAATGTGGAGTTGGTGGCATGTGAAACCCGCTTGTGGAGCATTCGTTTGTGTGGGATGCTCTACCAGGTTCGTTCCTAGATAATGCACTCAAAGGGCACTAAGCATAGAGTGTGAAAACTGAGTTTCCTTGAGAGCTGCTTGGAAGCCTGATGGTGTGTGAAGTTAGTGAGCCAAATGGAGTTGTTCTCCCACAAGAACCACTCGGCTGATCCTTCTTCAATATGCCCTTCACCAACATGCAGTGTTTCCTTGATTAAATTAGCTCTCACACCAATATTTGCGTCTAGAGGTTTGCATTGAGGGATATCTGAAAACGGCTGTGGCGCTGAAGTTGCCTGTGAATGTGGAGTTGGTGGCATGTGAAACCCGCATGTGGAGCATTGGTTTGTGTGGGATGCTCACTAAGCTTCATTTCAGTCCTAGGCACTCAAAGGGCACTAAGCATAGAGTGTGAAAACTGAGTTTCCTTGAGAGCTGCTTGGAAGCCTGATGGTGTGTGAAGTTAGTGAGCCAAATGGAGTTGTTCTCCCACAAGAACCACTCGGCTGATCCTTCTTCAATATGCCCTTCACCAACATGCAGTGTTTCCTTGATTGAATTAGCTCTCACACCAATATTTGCGTCTACAGCCTTTGCATTGAGGGCTATCTGAAAATGGCTGTGGCGCTGAAGTTGCCTGTGAATGAGGAGTTGGTGGCATGTGAAAACCGCATGTGGAGCATTCGTTTGTGTGGGATGCTCTCCAAGCTTCATTTCAGTCCTAGGCACTCAAAGGGCACTAAGCATAGAGTGTGAAAACTGAGTTTCCTTGAGAGCTGCTTGGAAGCCTGATGGTGTGTGAAGTTAGTGAGCCAAATGGAGTTGTTCTCCCACAAGAACCACTCGGCTGATCCTTCTTCAATATGCCCTTCACCAACATGTTGTGTTTCCTTGATTAAATTAGCTCTAACACCAATATTTGCGTCTAGAGCCTTTGCATTGAGGGCTATCTGAAAACGGCTGTGGCGCTGAAGTTGCCTGAGAATGTGGAGTTGGTGGCATGTGAAACCCGCATGTGGAGCATTCGTTTGTGTGGGATGCTCTACCAGGTTCATTCCTAGATAATGCACTCAAAGGGCACTAAGCATAGAGTGTGAAAACTGAGTTTCCTTGAGAGCTGCTTGGAAGCCTGATGGTGTGTGAAGTTAGTGAGCTAAATGGAGTTGTTCTCCCACAAGAACCACTCGGCTGATCCTTCTTCAATATGCCCTTCACCAACATGCAGTGTTTCCTTGATTGAATTAGCTCTCACACCAATATTTGCGTCTAGAGCCTTTGCATTGAGGGCTATCTGAAAACGGCTGTGGCACAGAAGTTGCCTGAGAATGTGGAGTTGGTGGCATGTGAAACCCGCATGTGGAGCATTCGTTTGTGTGGGATGCTCTACCAGGTTCACTCCTAGATAATGCACTCAAAGGGCACTAAGCACAGAGTGTGAAAACTGAGTTTCCTTGAGAGCTGCTTGGAAGCCTGATGGTGTGTGAAGTTAGTGAGCCAAATGGAGTTGTTCTCCCACAAGAACCACTCGGCTGATCCTTCTTAAATATGCCCTTCACCAACATGCAGTGTTTCCTTGATTGAATTAGCTCTCACACCAATATTTGCGTCTAGAGCCTTTGCATTGAGGGCTATCTGAAAATGGCTGTGGCGCTGAAGTTGCCTGTGAATGTGGAGTTGGTGGCATGTGAAACCCGCTTGTGGAGCATTCGTTTGTGTGGGATGCTCTACCAGGTTCATTCCTAGATAATGCACTCAAAGGGCACTAAGCATAGAGTGTGAAAACTGAGTTTCCTTGAGAGCTGCTTGGAAGCCTGATGGTGTGTGAAGTTAGTGAGCCAAATGGAGTTGTTCTCCCACAAGAACCACTCGGCTGATCCTTCTTCAATATGCCCTTCAGCAACATGCAGTGTTTCCTTGTTTGAATTAGCTCTCACACCAATATTTGCGTCTAGAGCCTTTGCATTGAGGGCTATCTGAAAACGGCTGTGGCGCTGAAGTTGCCTGAGAATGTGGAGTTGGTGGCATGTGAAACCCGAATGTGGAGCATTCGTTTGTGTGGGATGCTCTACCAGGTTCATTCCTAGATAATTCACTCAAAGGGCACTAAGCATAGAGTGTGAAAACTGAGTTTCCTTGAGAGCAGCTTGGAAGCCTGATGGTGTGTGAAGTTAGTGAGCCAAATGGAGTAGCTCTCCCACAAGAACCACTCGGCTGATCCTTCTTCAATATGCCCTTCACCAACATGTTGTGTTTCCTTGATTAAATTAGCTCTCACACCAATATTTGCGTCTAGAGCCTTTGCATTGAGGGTTATCTGAAAACGACTGTGGCGCTGAAGTTACATGAGAATGTGGAGTTGGTGGCATGTGAAACCCGCTTGTGGAGCATTGGTTTGTGTGGGATGCTCTACCAGGTTCATTCCTAGATAATGCACTCAAAGGGCACTAAGCATAGAGTGTGAAAACTGAGTTTCCTTGAGAGCTGCTTGGAAGCCTGATGGTGTGTGAAGTTAGTGAGCCAAATGGAGTTGTTCTCCCACAAGAACCACTCGGCTGATCCTTCTTCAATATGCCCTTCACCAACATGCAGTGTTTCCTTGATTGAATTAGCTCTCACACCAATATTTGCGTCTAGAGCCTTTGCATTGAGGGCTATCTGAAAACGGCAGTGGCGCTGAAGTTGCCTGTGAATGAGGAGTTGGTGGCATGTGAAACCCGCATGTGGAGCATTCGTTTGTGTGGGATGCTCACCAAGCTTCATTTCAGTCCTAGGCACTCAAAGGGCACTAAGCATAGAGTGTGAAAACTGAGTTTCCTTGAGAGCTGCTTGGAAGCCTGATGGTGTGTGAAGTTAGTGAGCCAAATGGAGTTGTTCTCCCACAAGAACCACTCGGCTGATCCTTCTTCAATATGCCCTTCACCAACATGCAGTGTTTCCTTGATTGAATTAGCTCTCACACCAATATTTGCGTCTAGAGCCTTTGCATTGAGGGCTATCTGAAAACGGCTGTGGCGCAGAAGTTGCCTGAGAATGTGGAGTTGGTGGCATGTGAAACCCGCATGTGGAGCATTCGTTTGTGTGGGATGCTCTACCAGGTTCACTCCTAGATAATGCACTCAAAGGGCACTAAGCACAGAGTGTGAAAACTGAGTTTCCTTGAGAGCTGCTTGGAAGCCTGATGGTGTGTGAAGTTAGTGAGCCAAATGGAGTTGTTCTCCCACAAGAACCACTCGGCTGATCCTTCTTCAATATGCCCTTCACCAACATGCAGTGTTTCCTTGATTGAATTAGCTCTCACACCAATATTTGCGTCTAGAGCCTTTGCATTGAGGGCTATCTGAAAACGGCTGTGGCGCTGAAGTTGCCTGAGAATGTGGAGTTGGTGGCATGTGAAACCCGCTTGTGGAGCA
>NW_026698314.1:0-112070 GCF_030435755.1 Ochotona princeps
TAGTGTTTCCTTGATTGAATTAGCTCTCACATCAATATTTGCGTCTAGAGCCTTTGCATTGAGGGCTATCTGAAAATGGCTGTGGCGCTGCAGTTGCCTGTGAATGTGGAGTTGGTGGTATGTGAAACCCGCATGTGGAACATTAGTTTCTGTGGGATGCTCACCAAGCTGAATTTCAGTCCTAGGCACTCAAAGGGCACTAAGCATAGAGTGTGAAAACTGAGTTTCCTTGAGAGCTGCTTGGAAGCCTGATGGTGTGTGAAGTTAGTGAGCCAAATGGAGTTGTTCTCCCACAAGAACCACTCGGCTGATCCTTCCTCAATATGCCCTTCACCAACATGCAGTGTTTCCTTGATTGAATCAGCTTTCACACCAATGTTTGTTTCTAGAGCCTTTGCATTGAGGGCTATCTGAAAACGGCTGTGGCGCTGAAGTTGCCTGTGAATGTGGAGCTGATGGCATGTGAAACCACATGTGGAGCAATCGTTTGTGTGGGATGCTCACCAAGCTTCATTTCAGTCCTAGGCACTCAAAGGGCACTAAGCATAGAGTGTGAAAACTGTGTTTCCTTGAGAGCTGCTTGGAAGCCTGATGGTGTGTGAAGTTAGTGAGCCAAATGGAGTTGTTCTCCCACAAGAACCACTCAGCTGATCCTTCTTCAATATGCCCTTCACCAACATGCAGTGTTTCCTTGATTGAATTAGCTCTCACACCAATATTTGCGTCTAGAGCCTTTGCATTGAGGACTATCTGAAAACGGCTGTGGCGCTGAAGTTGCCTGTGAATGTGGAGTTGGTGGCATGTGAAACCCGCATGTGGAGCATTCGTTTGTGTGGGATGCTCACCAAGCTTCATTTCAGTCCTAGGCACTCAAAGGGCACTAAGCATAGAGTGTGAAAAGTGAGTTTCCTTGAGAACTGCTTGGAAGCCTGATGGTGTGTGAAGTTAGTGAGCCAAATGGAGTTGTTCTTCCACAAGAACCACTCGGCTGATCCTTCTTCAATATGCCCTTCACCAACATGCAGTGTTTCCTTGATTGAATTAGCTCTCACACCAATATTTGCGTCTAGAGCCTTTGCATTGAGGGCTCTCTGAAAACGGCTGTTGCGCTGAAATTTCCATGTGATGTGGAGTTGGTGGCATGTGAAACCCGCATCTGGAGCATTCGTTTGTGTGGGATGCTCTACCAGGTTCATTCCTAGATAATGCACTCAAAGTGCACTAAGCATAGAGTGTGAAAACTGAGTTTCCTTGAGAGCTGCTTGGAAGCCTGATGGTGTGTGAAGTTAGTGAGAAAAATGGAATTGTTCTCCACAAGAACCACTCGGCTGATCCTTCTTCAATATGCCCTTCACCAACATGCAGTGTTTCCTTGATTGAATTAGCTCTCACACCAATATTTGCGTCTAGAGCCTTTGCATTGAGTTCTATCTGAAAACAGCTGTGGCGCTGAAGTTGCCTGTGAATGTGGAGTTGGTGGCATGTGAAAGCCGCATGTGGAGCATTCGTTTGTGTGGGATGCTCACCAAGCTTCATTTCAGTCCTAGGCACTCAAAGGGCACTAAGCATAGAGTGTGAAAAGTGAGTTTCCTTGAGAGCTGCTTGGAAGCCTGATGGTGTGTGAAGTTAGTGAGCCAAATGGAGTTGTTCTCCCACAAGAACCATTCAGCTGATCCTTCTTCAATATGCCCTTCACCAACATGCAGTGTTTCCTTGATTGAATTAGCTCTCACACCAATGTTTGCGTCTAGAGCCTTTGCATTGAGGGCTCTCTGAAAACGGCTGTGGCGCTGAAGTTGCCTGTGAATGTGGAGTTTGTGGCATGTGAAACCCGCATTTGGAGCATTCTTTTGTGTGGGATGCTCTGCCAGGTTCATTCCTAGATAATGGACTCAAAGGGCACTAAGCATAGAGTGTGAAAAGTGAGTTCCTTGAGAGCTTCCTGGAAGCCTGATGGTGTGTGAAGTTAGTGAGCCAATGGAGTTGTTCTCCCACAAGAACCACTCGGCTGATTCTTCTTCAATATGCCCTTCACCAACATGCAGTGTTTCCTTATTGAATTAGCTCTCACACCAATATTTGCATCTCGAGCCTTTGCATTGAGGGCTATCTGAAAACGGCTGTGGCGCTGAAGTTGCCTGTGAATGTGGAGTTGGTGGCATGTGAAACCCGCATGTGGAGCATTCGTTTGTGTGGGATGCTCACCAAGCTTCATTTCAGTCCTAGGCACTCAAAGGGCACTAAGCATAGAGTGTGAAAACTGAGTTTCCTTGAGAGCTGCTTGGAAGCCTGATGGTGTGTGAAGTTAGTGAGCCAAATGGAGTTGTTCTCCCACAAGAACCACTCGGCTGATCCTTCTTCAATATGCCCTTCACCAACATGCAGTGTTTCCTTGATTGAATTAGCTCTCACACCAATATTTGCGTCTAGAGCCTTTGCATTGAGGGCTATCTGAAAACGGCTGTGGCGCTGAAGTTGCCTGAGAATGTGGAGTTGGTGGCATGTGAAACCCGCATGTGGAGCATTCGTTTGTGTGGGATGCTCACCAAGCTTCATTTCAGTCCTAGGCACTCAAAGGGCACTAAGCATAGAGTGTGAAAACTGAGTTTCCTTGAGAGCTGCTTGGAAGCCTGATGGTGTGTGAAGTTAGTGAGCCAAATGGAGTTGTTCTCCCACAAGAACCACTCGGCCGTTCCTTCTTCAATATGGCCTTCACCAACATGCAGTGTTTCCTTGATTGAATTAGCTCTCACACCAATATTTGCGTCTAGAGCCTTTGCATTGAGGGCTATCTGAAAACGGCTGTGGCGCTGAAGTTGCCTGTGAATGTGGAGTTCGTGGCATGTGAAACCCGCATGTGGAGCATTCGTTTGTGTGGGATGCTCTACCAGGTTTATTCCTAGATAATGCACTCAAAGGGCACTAAGCATAGAGTGTGAAAACTGAGTTTCCTTGAGAGCTGCTTGGAAGCCTGATGGTGTGTGAAGATAGTGAGCCAATGGAGTTGTTCTCCCACAAGAACCACTCAGCTGATTCTTCTTCAATATGCCCTTCACCAACATGCAGTGTTTCCTTGATTGAATTAGCTCTCACACCAATATTTGCATCTCGAGGGTTTGCATTGAGTTCTATCTGAAAACGGCTGTGGCGCTGAAGTTGCCTGTGAATGTGGAGTTGGTGGCATGTGAAACCCGCATGTGGAGCATTCGTTTGTGTGGGATGCTCTACCAGGTTTATTCCTAGATAATGCACTCAAAGGGCAGTAAGCATAGAGTGTGAAAACTGAGTTTCCTAGAGAGCTGCTTGGAAGCCTGATGGTGTGTGAAGTTAGTGAGCCAAATGGAGTTGTTCTCCCACAAGAACCACTCAGCTGATTCTTCTTCAATATGCCCTTCACCAACATGCAGTGTTTCCTTGATTGAATAAGCTCTCACACCATTATTTGCATCTCGAGCCTTTGCATTGAGGGCTATCTGAAAACGGCTGTGGCGCTGAAGTTGCCTGTGAATGTGGAGTTGGTGGCATGTGAAACCCGCATGTGGAGCATTCGTTTGTGTGGGATGCTCACCAAGCTTCATTTCAGTCCTAGGCACTCAAAGGGCACTAAGCATAGAGTGTGAAAAGTGAGTTTCCTTGAGAGCTGCTTGGAAGCCTGATGGTGTGTGAAGTTAGTGAACCAAATGGAGTTGTTCTCCCACAAGAACCACTCGGCTGATCCTTCTTCAATATGCCCTTCACCAACATGCAGTGTTTCCTTGATTGAATTAGCTCTCACACCAATATTTGCGTCTAGAGCCTTTGCATTGAGGGCTCTCTGAAAACGGCTGTGGCGCTGAAGTTGCCTGTGAATGTGGAGTTGGTGGCATGTGAAACCCGCATGTGGAGCATTCGTTTGTGTGGGATGCTCACCAAGCTTCATTTCAGTCCTAGGCACTCAAAGGGCACTAAGCATAGAGTGTGAAAACTGAGTTTCCTTGAGAGCTGCTTGGAAGCCTGATGGTGTGTGATTTTAGTGAGCCAAAAGGAGTTGTTCTCCCACAAGAACCACTCGGCTGATCCTTCTTGAATATGCCCTTCACCAACATGCATTGTTTCCTTGATTGAATTAGCTCTCACACCAATATTTGCGTCTAGAGCCTTTGCATTGAGGGCTATCTGAAAACGGCTGTGGCGCTGAAGTTGCCTGAGAATGTGGAGTTGGTGGCATGTGAAACCCGCATGTGGAGCATTCGTTTGTGTGGGATGCTCTGCCAGGTTCATTCCTAGATAATGCACTCAAAGGGCACTAAGCATAGAGTGTGAAAACTGAGTTTCCTTGAGAGCTTCCTGGAAGCCTGATGGTGTGTGAAGTTAGTGAGCCAAATGGAGTTGTTCTCCCACAAGAACCACTCGGCTGATCCTTTCCATATGCCCTTCACCAACGTGCAGTATTTCCTTGATTGAATTAGCTCTCACACCAATATTTGCGTCTAGAGCCTTTGCATTGAGGGCTATCTGAAAACGGCTGTGGCGCTGAAGTTGCCTGAGAATGTGGAGTTGGTGGCATGTGAAACCCGCATGTGGAGCATTCGTTTGTGTGGGATGCTCTACCAGGTTCATTCCTAGATAATGCACTCAAAGGGCACTAAGCATAGAGTGTGAAAACTGAGTTTCCTTGAGAGCTGCTTGGAAGCCTGATGGTGTGTGAAGTTAGTGAGCCAATGGAGTTGTTCTCCCACAAGAACCACTCAGCTGATTCTTCTTCAATATGCCCTTCACCAACATGCAGTGTTTCCTTGATTGAATTAGCTCTCACACCAATATTTGCGTCTAGAGCCTTTGCCTTGAGGGCTATCTGAAAACGGCTGTGGCGCTGAAGTTGCCTGTGAATGTGGAGTTGGTGGCATGTGAAACCCGCATGTGGAGCATTCGTTTGTGTGGGATGCTCACCAAGCTTCATTTCAGTCCTAGGCACTCAAAGGGCACTAAGCATAGAGTGTGAAAAGTGAGTTTCCTTGAGAGCTGCTTGGAAGCCTGATGGTGTGTGAAGTTAGTGAACCAAATGGAGTTGTTCTCCCACAAGAACCACTCGGCTGATCCTTCTTCAATATGCCCTTCACCAACATGCAGTGTTTCCTTGATTGAATTAGCTCTCACACCAATATTTGCGTCTAGAGCCTTTGCATTGAGGGCTCTCTGAAAACGGCTGTGGCGCTGAAGTTGCCTGTGAATGTGGAGTTGGTGGCATGTGAAACCCGCATGTGGAGCATTCTTTTCTGTGGGATGCTCTGCCAGGTTCATTCCTAGATAATGGACTCAAAGGGCACTAAGCATAGAGTGTAAAAACTGAGTTTCCTTTAGAGGTGCCTGGAAGCCTGATGGTGTGTGAAGTTAGTGAGCCAAATGGAGTTGTTCTCCCACAAGAACCACTCGGCTAATCCTTCTTCAGTATGCCCTTCACCAACATGCAGTGTTTCCTTGATTGAATTAGCTCTCACATCAATATTTGCGTCTAGAGCCTTTGCATTGAGGGCTATCTGAAAATGGCTGTGGCGCTGCAGTTGCCTGTGAATGTGGAGTTGGTGGTATGTGAAACCCGCATGTGGAACATTAGTTTCTGTGGGATGCTCACCAAGCTGAATTTCAGTCCTAGGCACTCAAAGGGCACTAAGCATAGAGTGTGAAAACTGAGTTTCCTTGAGAGCTGCTTGGAAGCCTGATGGTGTGTGAAGTTAGTGAGCCAAATGGAGTTGTTCTCCCACAAGAACCACTCGGCTGATCCTTCCTCAATATGCCCTTCACCAACATGCAGTGTTTCCTTGATTGAATCAGCTTTCACACCAATGTTTGTTTCTAGAGCCTTTGCATTGAGGGCTATCTGAAAACGGCTGTGGCGCTGAAGTTGCCTGTGAATGTGGAGCTGATGGCATGTGAAACCACATGTGGAGCAATCGTTTGTGTGGGATGCTCACCAAGCTTCATTTCAGTCCTAGGCACTCAAAGGGCACTAAGCATAGAGTGTGAAAACTGTGTTTCCTTGAGAGCTGCTTGGAAGCCTGATGGTGTGTGAAGTTAGTGAGCCAAATGGAGTTGTTCTCCCACAAGAACCACTCAGCTGATCCTTCTTCAATATGCCCTTCACCAACATGCAGTGTTTCCTTGATTGAATTAGCTCTCACACCAATATTTGCGTCTAGAGCCTTTGCATTGAGGACTATCTGAAAACGGCTGTGGCGCTGAAGTTGCCTGTGAATGTGGAGTTGGTGGCATGTGAAACCCGCATGTGGAGCATTCCTTTGTGTGGGATGCTCACCAAGCTTCATTTCAGTCCTAGGCACTCAAAGGGCACTAAGCATAGAGTGTGAAAAGTGAGTTTCCTTGAGAACTGCTTGGAAGCCTGATGGTGTGTGAAGTTAGTGAGCCAAATGGAGTTGTTCTCCCACAAGAACCACTCGGCTGATCCTTCTTCAATATGCCCTTCACCAACATGCAGTGTTTCCTTGATTGAATTAGCTCTCACACCAATATTTGCGTCTAGAGCCTTTGCATTGAGGGCTCTCTGAAAACGGCTGTTGCGCTGAAATTTCCATGTGAATGTGGAGTTGGTGGCATGTGAAACCCGCATCTGGAGCATTCGTTTGTGTGGGATGCTCTACCAGGTTCATTCCTAGATAATGCACTCAAAGTGCACTAAGCATAGAGTGTGAAAACTGAGTTTCCTTGAGAGCTGCTTGGAAGCCTGATGGTGTGTGAAGTTAGTGAGAAAAATGGAATTGTTCTCCCACAAGAACCACTCGGCTGATCCTTCTTCAATATGCCCTTCACCAACATGCAGTGTTTCCTTGATTGAATTAGCTCTCACACCAATATTTGCGTCTAGAGCCTTTGCATTGAGTTCTATCTGAAAACAGCTGTGGCGCTGAAGTTGCCTGTGAATGTGGAGTTGGTGGCATGTGAAAGCCGCATGTGGAGCATTCGTTTGTGTGGGATGCTCACCAAGCTTCATTTCAGTCCTAGGCACTCAAAGGGCACTAAGCATAGAGTGTGAAAAGTGAGTTTCCTTGAGAGCTGCTTGGAAGCCTGATGGTGTGTGAAGTTAGTGAGCCTAATGGAGTTGTTCTCCCACAAGAACCATTCAGCTGATCCTTCTTCAATATGCCCTTCACCAACATGCAGTGTTTCCTTGATTGAATTAGCTCTCACACCAATGTTTGCGTCTAGAGCCTTTGCATTGAGGGCTCTCTGAAAACGGCTGTGGCGCTGAAGTTGCCTGTGAATGTGGAGTTGGTGGCATGTGAAACCCGCATTTGGAGCATTCTTTTGTGTGGGATGCTCTGCCAGGTTCATTCCTAGATAATGGACTCAAAGGGCACTAAGCATAGAGTGTGAAAACTGAGTTTCCTTGAGAGCTTCCTGGAAGCCTGATGGTGTGTGAAGTTAGTGAGCCAATGGAGTTGTTCTCCCACAAGAACCACTCGGCTGATTCTTCTTCAATATGCCCTTCACCAACATGCAGTGTTTCCTTATTGAATTAGCTCTCACACCAATATTTGCATCTCGAGCCTTTGCATTGAGGGCTATCTGAAAACGGCTGTGGCGCTGAAGTTGCCTGTGAATGTGGAGTTGGTGGCATGTGAAACCCGCATGTGGAGCATTCGTTTGTGTGGGATGCTCACCAAGCTTCATTTCAGTCCTAGGCACTCAAAGGGCACTAAGCATAGAGTGTGAAAACTGAGTTTCCTTGAGAGCTGCTTGGAAGCCTGATGGTGTGTGAAGTTAGTGAGCCAAATGGAGTTGTTCTCCCACAAGAACCACTCGGCTGATCCTTCTTCAATATGCCCTTCACCAACATGCAGTGTTTCCTTATTGAATTACCTCTCACACCAATATTTGCATCTCGAGCCTTTGCATTGAGGGCTATCTGAAAACGGCTGTGGCGCTGAAGTTGCCTGAGAATGTGGAGTTGGTGGCATGTGAAACCCGCATGTGGAGCATTCGTTTGTGTGGGATGCTCACCAAGCTTCATTTCAGTCCTAGGCACTCAAAGGGCACTAAGCATAGAGTGTGAAAACTGAGTTTCCTTGAGAGCTGCTTGGAAGCCTGATGGTGTGTGAAGTTAGTGAGCCAAATGGAGTTGTTCTCCCACAAGAACCACTCGGCCGTTCCTTCTTCAATATGGCCTTCACCAACATGCAGTGTTTCCTTGATTGAATTAGCTCTCACACCAATATTTGCGTCTAGAGCCTTTGCATTGAGGGCTATCTGAAAACGGCTGTGGCGCTGAAGTTGCCTGTGAATGTGGAGTTCGTGGCATGTGAAACCCGCATGTGGAGCATTCGTTTGTGTGGGATGCTCTACCAGGTTTATTCCTAGATAATGCACTCAAAGGGCACTAAGCATAGAGTGTGAAAACTGAGTTTCCTTGAGAGCTGCTTGGAAGCCTGATGGTGTGTGAAGATAGTGAGCCAATGGAGTTGTTCTCCCACAAGAACCACTCAGCTGATTCTTCTTCAATATGCCCTTCACCAACATGCAGTGTTTCCTTGATTGAATTAGCTCTCACACCAATATTTGCATCTCGAGCCTTTGCATTGAGTTCTATCTGAAAACGGCTGTGGCGCTGAAGTTGCCTGTGAATGTGGAGTTGGTGGCATGTGAAACCCGCATGTGTAGCATTCGTTTGTGTGGGTTGCTCACCAAGCTTCATTTCAGTCCTAGGCACTCAAAGGGCACTAAGCATAGAGTGTGAAAACTGAGTTTCCTTGAGAGCTGCTTGGAAGCCTGATGGTGTGTGATTTTAGTGAGCCAAAAGGAGTTGTTCTCCCACAAGAACCACTCGGCTGATCCTTCTTCAATATGCCCTTCACCAACATGCAGTGTTTCCTTGATTGAATTAGCTCTCACACCATATTTGCGTCTAGAGCCTTTGCATTGAGGGCTCTCTGAAAACGGCTGTGGCGCTGAAGTTGCCTGTGAATGTGGAGTTGGTGGCATGTGAAACCCGCATGTGGAGCATTCGTTTGTGTGGGATGCTCTACCAGGTTCATTCCTAGATAATGCACTCAAAGTGCACTAAGCATAGAGTGTGAAAACTGAGTTTCCTTGAGAGCTGCTTGGAAGCCTGATGGTGTGTGAAGTTAGTGAGCCAATGGAGTTGTTCTCCCACAAGAACCACTCAGCTGATTCTTCTTCAATATGCCCTTCACCAACATGCATTGTTTCCTTGATTGAATTAGCTCTCACACCAATATTTGCATCTCGAGCCTTTGCATTGAGGGCTATCTGAAAACGGCTGTGGCGCTGAAGTTGCCTGTGAATGTGGAGTTGGTGGCATGTGAAACCCGCATGTGGAGCATTCGTTTGTGTGGGATGCTCACCAAGCTTCATTTCAGTCCTAGGCACTCAAAATGCATTGAGTATAGAGTGTGAAAACTGAGTTTCCTGGAGAGCTGCTAGGAAGCCTGATGGTGTGTGAAGTTAGTGAGCCAAATGGAGTTGTTCTCCCACAAGAACCACTCGGCTGATCCTTCTTCAATATGCCCTTCACCAACATGCAGTGTTTCCTTGATTGAATTAGCTCTCACACCAATATTTGCATCTCGAGCCTTTGCATTGAGGGCTATCTGAAAACGGCTGTGGCGCTGAAGTTGCCTGTGAATGTGGAGTTGGTGGCATGTGAAACCCGCATGTGGAGCATTCGTTTGTGTGGGATGCTCACCAAGCTTCATTTCAGTCCTAGGCACTCAAAGGGCACTATGCATAGAGTGTGAAAACTGAGTTTCCTTGAGAGCTGCTTGGAAGCCTGATGGTGTGTGAAGTTAGTGAGCCAAATGGAGTTGTTCTCCCACAAGAACCACTCGTCTGATCCTTCTTCAATATGCCCTTCACCAACATGCTTTGTTTCCTTGATTGAATTAGCTCTCACACCAATATTTGCGTCTAGAGCCTTTGCATTGAGGGCTATCTGAAAGTGGCTTTGGCGCTGAAGTTGCCTGTGAATGTGGAGTTGGTGGCATGTGAAACCCGCATGTGGAGCATTCGTTTGTGTGGGATGCTCTGCCAGGTTCATTCCTAGATAATGGACTCAAAGGGCACTAAGCATAGAGTGTGAAAACTGAGTTTCCTTGAGAGCTTCCTGGAAGCCTGATGGTGTGTGAAGTTAGTGAGCCAAATGGAGTTGTTCTCCCACAAGAACCACTCGGTTGATACTTTCCATATGCCCTTCACCAACATGCAGTATTTCCTTGATTGAATTAGCTCTCACACCAATATTTGCGTCTAGAGCCTTTGCATTGAGGGCTATCTGAAAACGGCTGTGGCGCTGAAGTTGCCTGAGAATGTGGAGTTGGTGGCATGTGAAACCCGCATGTGGAGCATTCGTTTGTGTGGGATGCTCTACCAGGTTCATTCCTAGATAATGCACTCTAAGGGCACTAAGCATAGAGTGTGAAAACTGAGTTTCCTTGAGAGCTGCTTGGAAGCCTGATGGTGTGTGAAGTTAGTGAGCCAAATGGAGTTGTTCTCCCACAAGAACCACTCGGCCGATCCTTCTTCAATATGCCCTTCACCAACATGCAGTGTTTCCTTGATTGAATTAGCTCTCACACCAATATTTGCGTCTAGAGCCTTTGCATTGAGGGCTATCTGAAAACGGCTGTGGCGCTGAAGTTGCCTGTGAATGTGGAGTTGGTGGCATGTGAAACCCGCATGTGGAGCATTCGTTTGTGTGGGATGCTCTACCAGGTTTATTCCTAGATAATGCACTCAAAGGGCACTAAGCATAGAGTGTGAAAACTGAGTTTCCTTGAGAGCTGCTTGGAAGCCTGATGGTGTGTGAAGTTAGTGAGCCAATGGAGTTGTTCTCCCACAAGAACCACTCTGCTGATTCTTCTTCAATCTGCCCTTCACCAACATGCAGTGTTTCCTTATTGAATTAGCTCTCACACCAATATTTGCATCTCGAGCCTTTGCATTGAGGGCTATCTGAAAACGGCTGTGGCGCTGAAGTTGCCTGTGAATGTGGAGTTGGTGGCATGTGAAACCCGCATGTGGAGCATTCGTTTGTGTGGGATGCTCTAATAGCTTCATTTCAGTCCTAGGCACTCAAAGGGCACTAAGCATAGAGTGTGAAAACTGAGTTTCCTTGAGAGCTGCTTGGAAGCCTGATGGTGTGTGAAGTTAGTGAGCCAAATGGAGTTGTTCTCCCACAAGAACCACTCGGCTGATCCTTCTTCAATATGCCCTTCACCAACATGCAGTATTTCCTTGATTGAATTAGCTCTCACACCAATATTTGCGTCTAGAGCCTTTGCATTGAGGGCTCTCTGAAAACGGCTGTGGCGCTGAAGTTGCCTGTGAATGTGGAGTTGGTGGCATGTGAAACCCGCATGTGGAGCATTCGTTTGTGTGGAATGCTCACCAAGCTTCATTTCAGTCCTAGGCACTCAAAGGGCACTAAGCATAGAGTGTGAAAACTGAGTTTCCTTGAGAGCTGCTTGGAAGCCTGATGGTGTGTGAAGTTATTGAGCCAAATGGAGTTGTTCTCCCACAAGAACCACTCGGCTGATCCTTCTTCAATATGCCCTTCACCAACATGCAGTGTTTCCTTGATTGAATTAGCTCTCACACCAATATTTGCGTCTAGAGCCTTTGCATTGAGGGGTATCTGAAAACGGCTGTGGCGCTGAAGTTGCCTGTGAATGTGGAGTTCGTGGCATGTGAAACCCGCATGTGGAGCATTCGTTTGTGTGGGATGCTCTACCAGGTTCATTCCTAGATAATGCACTCAAAGGGCACTAAGCATAGAGTGTGAAAACTGAGTTTCCTTGAGAGCTGCTTGGAAGCCTGATGGTGTGTGAAGATAGTGAGCCAATGGAGTTGTTCTCCCACAAGAACCACTCAGCTGATTCTTCTTCAATATGCCCTTCACCAACATGCAGTGTTTCCTTGATTGAATTAGCTCTCACACCAATATTTGCATCTCGAGCCTTTGCATTGAGGGCTATCTGAAAACGGCTGTGGCGCTGAAGTTGCCTGTGAATGTGGAGTTGGTGGCATGTGAAACCCGCATGTGGAGCATTCGTTTGTGTGGGATGCTCACCAAGCTTCATTTCAGTCCTAGGTACTCAAAGGGCGTTGAGCATAGAGTGTGAAAACTGAGTTTCCTGGAGAGCTGCTTGGAAGCCTGATGGTGTGTGAAGTTAGTGAGCCAAATGGAGTTGTTCTCCCACAAGAACCACTCGGCTGATCCTTCTTCAATATGCCCTTCACCAACATGCAGTGTTTCCTTGATTGAATTAGCTCTCACACCAATATTTGCATCTAGAGCCTTTGCATTGAGGGCTATCTGAAAACGGCTGTGGCGCTGAAGTTGCCTGTAAATGCGGAGTTGGTGGCATGTGAAACCCGCATGTGGAGCATTCGTTTGTGTGGAATGCTCTACCAGGTTCATTCCTAGATAATGGACTCAAAGGGCACTAAGCATAGAGTGTGAAAACTGAGTTTCCTTGAGAGCTGCTTGGAAGCCTGATGGTGTGTGAAGTTAGTGAGCCAAATGGAGTTGTTCTCCCACAAGAACCACTCGGCTGATCCTTTCCATATGCCCTTCACCAACATGCAGTGTTTCCTTGATTGAATTAGCTCTCACACCAATATTTGCGTCTAGAGCCTTTGCATTGAGGGCTATCTGAAAACGGCTGTGGCGCTGAAGTTGCCTGTGAATGTGGAGTTGGTGGCATGTGAAACCCGCATGTGGAGCATTCGTTTGTGTGGGATGCTCTACCAGGTTTATTCCTAGATAATGCACTCAAAGGGCAGTAAGCATAGAGTGTGAAAACTGAGTTTCCTAGAGAGCTGCTTGGAAGCCTGATGGTGTGTGATTTTAGTGAGCCAAAAGGAGTTGTTCTCCCACAAGGACCACTCGGCTGATCCTTCTTCAGTATGCCCTTCACCAACATGCAGTGTTTCCTTGATTGAATTAGCTCTCACACAAATATTTGCGTCTAGAGCCTTTGCATTGAGGGCTCTCTGAAAACGGCTGTGGCGCTGAAGTTGCCTGAGAATGTGGAGTTGGTGGCATGTGAAACCCGCATGTGGAGCATTCGTTTGTGTGGGATGCTCTGCCAGGTTCATTCCTAGATAATGGACTCAAAGGGCACTAAGCATAGAGTGTAAAAACTGAGTTTCCTTGAGAGCTTCCTGGAAGCCTGATGGTGAGTGAAGTTAGTGAGCCAAATGGAGTTGTTCTCCCACAAGAGCCACTCGGCTGATCCTTCTTCAATATGCCCTTCACCAACATGCAGTATTTCCTTGATTGAATTAGCTCTCACACCAATATTTGCGTCTAGAGCCTTTGCATTGAGGGCTATCTGAAAACGGCTGTGGCGCTGAAGTTGCCTGAGAATGTGGAGTTGGTGGCATGTGAAACCCACATGTGGAGCATTCGTTTGTGTGGGATGCTCTACCAGGTTCATTCCTAGATAATGCACTCAAAGGGCACTAAGCATAGAGTGTGAAAACTGAGTTTCCTTGAGAGCTGCTTGGAAGCCTGATGGTGTGTGAAGTTAGTGAGCCAATGGAGTTGTTCTCCCACAAGAACCACTCGGCTGATCCTTCTTCAATATGCCCTTCACCAACATGCAGTGTTTCCTTGATTGAATTAGCTCTCACACAAATATTTGCGTCTAGAGCCTTTGCATTGAGGGCTATCTGAAAACGGCTGTGGCGCTGAAGTTGCCTGTGAATGTGGAGTTGGTGGCATGTGAAACCCGCATGTGGAGCATTCGTTTGTGTGGGATGCTCACCAAGCTTCATTTCAGTCCTAGGCACTCAAAGGGCATTGAAGATAGAGTGTGAAAACTGAGTTTCCTTGAGAGCTGCTTGGAAGCCTGATGGTGTGTGAAGTTAGTGAGCCAAATGGAGTTGTTCTCCCACAAGAACCACTCGGCTGATCCTTCTTCAATATGCCCTTCACCAACATGCATTGTTTCCTTGATTGAATTAGCTCTCACACCAATATTTGCGTCTAGAGCCTTTGCATTGAGGGCTATCTGAAAACGGCTGTGGCGCTGAAGTTGCCTGTGAATGTGGAGTTGGTGGCATGTGAAACCCGCATGTGGAGCATTCGTTTGTGTGGGATGCTCACCAAGCTTCATTTCAGTCCTAGGCACTCAAAGGGCACTAAGCATAGAGTGTGAAAACTGAGTTTCCTGGAGAGCTGCTTGGAAGCCTGATGGTGTGTGAAGTTAGTGAGCCAAATGGAGTTGTTCTCCCACAAGAACCACTCGGCTGATTCTTCCTCAATATGCCCTTCACCAACATGCAGTATTTCCTTGATTGAATTAGCTTTCACACCAATGTTTGCGTCTAGAGCCTTTGCATTGAGGGCTATCTGAAAATGGCTGTGGCGCTGAAGTTGCCTGTGAATGTGGAGTTGGTGGCATGTGAAACCCGCATGTGGAGCATTCGTTTGTATGGGATGCTCACCAAGCTTCATTTCAGTCCTAGGCACTCAAAGGGCACTAAGCATAGAGTGTGAAACCTGAGTTTCCTTGAGAGCTGCTTGGAAGCCTGATGGTGTGTGAAGTTAGTGAGCCAAATGGAGTTGTTCTCCCACAAGAACCACTCGGCTGATCCTTCCTCAATATGCCCTTCACCAACATGCAGTGTTTCCTTGATTGAATTAGCTCTCACACCAATATTTGCGTCTCGACCCATTGCATTGAGGGCTATCTGAACACGGCTGTGGCGCTGAAATTTCCATGTGAATGTGGAGTTGGTGGCATGTGAAACCCGCATGTGGAGCATTCGTTTCTGTGGGATTCTCTACCACATTCATTCCTATATAATGCACTCAAAGGGCACTAAGCATAGAGTGTGAAAACTGAGTTTCCTTGAGAGCTGCTTGGAAGCCTGATGGTGTGTGAAGTTAGTGAGCCAATGGAGTTGTTCTCCCACAAGAACCACTCGGCTGATCTTTCTTCAATATGCCCTTCACCAACATGCAGTGTTTCCTTATTGAATTAGCTCTCACACCAATATTTGCATCTCGAGCCTTTGCATTGAGGGCTATCTGAAAACGGCTGTGGCGCTGAAGTTGCCTGTGAATGTGGAGTTGGTGGCATGTGAAACCCGCATGTGGAGCATTCGTTTGTGTGGGATGCTCACCAAGCTTCATTTCAGTCCTAGGCACTCAAAGGGCACTAAGCATAGAGTGTGAAAACTGAGTTTCCTTGAGAGCTGCTTGGAAGCCTGATGGTGTGTGAAGTTAGTGAGCCAAATGGAGTTGTTCTCCCACAAGAACCACTCGGCTGATCCTTCTTCAATATGCCCTTCACCAACATGCAGTATTTCCTTGATTGAATTAGCTCTCACACCAATATTTGCGTCTAGAGCCTTTGCATTGAGGGCTATCTGAAAACGGCTGTGGCGCTGAAGTTGCCTGTGAATGTGGAGTTGGTGGCATGTGAAACCCGCATGTGGAGCATTCGTTTGTGTGGGATGCTCTACCAGGTTCATTCCTAGATAATGGACTCAAAGGGCACTAAGCATAGAGTGTAAAAACTGAGTTTCCTTGAGAGCTTCCTGGAAGCCTGATGGTGAGTGAAGTTAGTGAGCCAATGGAGTTGTTCTCCCACAAGAACCACTCGGCTGATCCTTCTTCAATATGCCCTTCACCAACATGCAGTATTTCCTTGATTGAATTAGCTCTCACACCAATATTTGCGTCTAGAGCCTTTGCATTGAGGGCTATCTGAAAACGGCTGTGGCGCTGAAGTTGCCTGTGAATGTGGAGTTGGTGGCATGTGAAACCCGCATGTGGAGCATTCGTTTGTGTGGGATGCTCTACCAGGTTCATTCCTAGATAATGGACTCAAAGGGCACTAAGCATAGAGTGTAAAAACTGAGTTTCCTTGAGAGCTTCCTGGAAGCCTGATGGTGAGTGAAGTTAGTGAGCCAATGGAGTTGTTCTCCCACAAGAACCACTCGGCTGATCCTTCTTCAATATGCCCTTCACCAACATGCAGTGTTTCCTTGATTGAATTAGCTCTCACACAAATATTTGCGTCTAGAGCCTTTGCATTGAGGGCTATCTGAAAACGGCTGTGGCGCTGAAGTTGCCTGTGAATGTGGAGTTGGTGGCATGTGAAACCCGCATGTGGAGCATTCGTTTGTGTGGGATGCTCACCAAGCTTCATTTCAGTCCTAGGCACTCAAAGGGCACTAAGCATAGAGTGTGAAAACTGAGTTTCCTTGAGAGCTGCTTGGAAGCCTGATGGTGTGTGAAGTTAGTGAGCCAAATGGAGTTGTTCTCCCACAAGAACCACTCGGCTGATCCTTCTTCAATATGCCCTTCACCAACATGCATTGTTTCCTTGATTGAATTAGCTCTCACACCAATATTTGCGTCTAGAGCCTTTGCATTGAGGGGTATCTGAAAACGGCTGTGGCGCTGAAGTTGCCTGTGAATGTGGAGTTCGTGGCATGTGAAACCCGCATGTGGAGCATTCGTTTGTGTGGGATGCTCTGCCAGGTTCATTCCTAGATAATGGACTCAAAAGGCACTAAGCATAGAGTGTAAAAACTGAGTTTCCTTGAGAGCTTCCTGGAAGCCTGATGGTGTGTGAAGTTAGTGAGCCAAATGGAGTTGTTCTCCCACAAGAACCACTCGGCTGATCCTTATTCAGTATGCCCTTCACCAACATGCATTGTTTCCTTGATTGAATTAGCTCTCACACCAATATTTGCGTCTAGAGCCTTTGCATTGAGGGCTATCTGAAAATGGCTGTGGCGCTGAAGTTGCCTGTGAATGTGGAGTTGGTGGCATGTGAAACCCGCATGTGGAGCATTCGTTTGTATGGGATGCTCACCAAGCTTCATTTCAGTCCTTGGCAATCAAAGGGCACTAAGCATAGAGTGTGAAACCTGAGTTTCCTTGAGAGCTGCTTGGAAGCCTGATGGTGTGTGAAGTTAGTGAGCCAAATGGAGTTGTTCTCCCACAAGAACCACTCGGCTGATCCTTCCTCAATATGCCCTTCACCAACATGTAGTGTTTCCTTGATTGAATTAGCTCTCACACCAATATTTGCGTCTAGAGCCTTTGCATTGAGGGCTATCTGAAAATGGCTGTGGCGCTGAAATTTCCATGTGAATGTGGAGTTGGTGGCATGTGAAACCCGCATGTGGAGCATTCGTTTGTGTGGGATTTTCTACGACATTAATTCCTATATAATGCACTCAAAGGACACTAAGCATAGAGTGTGAAAACTGAGTTTCCTTGAGAGCTGCTTGGAAGCCTGATGGTGTGTGAAGTTAGTGAGCCAATGGAGTTGTTCTCCCACAAGAACCACTCGGCTGATCTTTCTTCAATATGCCCTTCACCAACATGCAGTGTTTCCTTATTGAATTAGCTCTCACACCAATATTTGCATCTCGAGCCTTTGCATTGAGGGCTATCTGAAAACGGCTGTGGCGCTGAAGTTGCCTGTGAATGTGGAGTTGGTGGCATGTGAAACCCGCATGTGGAGCATTCGTTTGTGTGGGATGCTCACCAAGCTTCATTTCAGTCCTAGGCACTCAAAGGGCACTAAGCATAGAGTGTGAAAACTGAGTTTCCTTGAGAGCTGCTTGGAAGCCTGATGGTGTGTGAAGTTAGTGAGCCAAATGGAGTTGTTCTCCCACAAGAACCACTCGGCTGATCCTTCTTCAATATGCCCTTCACCAACATTCAGTATTTCCTTGATTGAATTAGCTCTCACACCAATATTTGCGTCTAGAGCCTTTGCATTGAGGGCTATCTGAAAACGGCTGTGGCGCTGAAGTTGCCTGTGAATGTGGAGTTGGTGGCATGTGAAACCCGCATGTGGAGCATTCGTTTGTGTGGGATGCTCTACCAGGTTCATTCCTAGATAATGCACTCAAAGGGCACTAAGCATAGAGTGTGAAAACTGAGTCCTTGAGAGATGCTTGGAAGCCTGATGGTGTGTGAAGTTAGTGAGCCAAATGGAGTTGTTCTCCCACAAGAACCACTCAGCTGATTCTTCTTCAATATGCCCTTCACCAACATGCATTGTTTCCTTGATTGAATTAGCTCTCACACCAATATTTGCATCTCGAGCCTTTGCATTGAGGGCTATCTGAAAACGGCTGTGGCGCTGAAGTTGCCTGTGAATGTGGAGTTGGTGGCATGTGAAACCCGCATGTGGAGCATTCGTTTGTGTGGGATGCTCACCAAGCTTCATTTCAGTCCTAGGCACTCAAAGGGCACTAAGCATAGAGTGTGAAAACTGAGTTTCCTTGAGAGCTGCTTGGAAGCCTGATGGTGTGTGAAGTTAGTGAGCAAATGGAGTTGTTCTCCCACAAGAACCACTCGGCTGACCCTCTTCAATATGTCCTTCACCAACATGCAGTGTTTCCTTGATTGAATTAGCTCTCACACCAATGTTTGCGTCTATAGCCTTTGCATTGAGGGCTCTCTGAAAACGGCTGTGGCGCTGAAGTTGCCTGTGAATGTGGAGTTGGTGGCATGTGAAACCCGCATGTGGAGCATTCGTTTGTATGGGATGCTCACCAAGCTTCATTTCAGTCCTAGGCACTCAAAGGGCACTAAGCATAGAGTGTGAAAACTGAGTTTCCTTGAGAGCTGCTTGGAAGCCTGATGGTGTGTGAAGTTAGTGAGCCAAATGGAGTTGTTCTCCCACAAGAACCACTCGGCTGATCCTTCTTCAATATGCCCTTCACCAACATGCAGTATTTCCTTGATTGAATTAGCTCTCACACCAATATTTGCGTCTAGAGCCTTTGCATTGAGGGCTATCTGAAAACGGCTGTGGCGCTGAAGTTGCCTGAGAATGTGGAGTTGGTGGCATGTGAAACCCGCATGTGGAGCATTCGTTTCTGTGGGATGCTCACCAAGCTTCATTTCAGTCCTAGGCACTCAAAGGGCATTGAGCATAGAGTGTGAAAACTGAGTTTCCTTGAGAGCTGCTTGGAAGCCTGATGGTGTGTGAAGTTAGTGAGCCAAATGGAGTTGTTCTCCCACAAGAACCACTCGGCTGATCCTTCTTCAATATGCCCTTCACCAACATGCATTGTTTCCTTGATTGAATTAGCTCTCACACCAATATTTGCGTCTAGAGCCTTTGCATTGAGGGCTATCTGAAAACGGCTGTGGCGCTGAAGTTGCCTGTGAATGTGGAGTTGGTGGCATGTGAAACCCGCATGTGGAGCATTCGTTTGTGTGGGATGCTCTACCAGGTTCATTCCTAGATAATGCACTCAAAGGGCACTAAGCATAGAGTGTGAAAACTGAGTTTCCTTGAGAGCTGCTTGGAAGCCTGATGGTGTGTGAAGTTAGTGAGCCAATGGAGTTGTTTTCCCACAAGAACCAATCAGCTGATTCTTCTTCAATATGCCCTTCACCAACATGCAGTGTTTCCTTGATTGAATTAGCTCTCACACCAATATTTGCATCTCGAGCCTTTGCATTGAGGGCTATCTGAAAACGGCTGTGGCGCTGAAGTTGCCTGTGAATGTGGAGTTGGTGGCATGTGAAACCCGCATGTGGAGCACTCGTTTGTGTGGGATGCTCTACCAGGTTTATTCCTAAATAATGCACTCAAAGGGCACTAAGCATAGAGTGTGAAAACTGAGTATCCTTGAGAGCTGCTTGGAAGCCTGATGGTGTGTGAAGTTAGTGAGCCAAATGGAGTTGTTCTCCCACAAGAACCACTCGGCTGATCCTTCTTCAGTATGCCCTTCACCAACATGCAGTGTTTCCTTGATTGAATTAGCTCTCACACCAATATTTGCGTCTAGAGCCTTTGCATTGAGGGCTCTCTGAAAACGGCTGTGACGCTGAAGTTGCCTGTGAATGTGGAGTTGGTGGCATGTGAAACCCGCATGTGGAGCATACATTTGTGTGGGATGCTCACCAAGCTTCATTTCAGTCCTAGCCACGCTAAGGGCACTAAGCATAGAGTGTGAAAACTGAGTTTCCTTGAGAGCTGCTTGGAAGCCTGATGGTGTGTGAAGTTAGTGAGCCAAATGGAGTTGTTCTCCCACAAGAACCACTCGGCTGATCCTTCTTCAATATGCCCTTCACCAACATGCAGTGTTTCCTTGATTGAATTAGCTCTCACACCAATATTTGCGTCTAGAGCCTTTGCATTGAGGGCTATCTGAAAACGGCTGTGGCGCTGAAGTTGCCTGTGAATGTGGAGTTGGTGGCATGTGAAACCCGCATGTGGAGCATTCGTTTGTGTGGGATGCTCTACCAGGTTTATTCCTAAATAATGCACTCAAAGGGCACTAAGCATAGAGTGTGAAAAGTGAGTATCCTTGAGAGCTGCTTGGAAGCCTGATGGTGTGTGAAGTTAGTGAGCCAAATGGAGTTGTTCTCCCACAAGAACCACTCGGCTGATCCTTCTTCAATATGCCCTTCACCAACATGCAGTGTTTCCTTGATTGAATTAGCTCTCACACCAATATTTGCGTCTAGAGCCTTTGCATTGAGGGCTCTCTGAAAACGGCTGTGGCGCTGAAGTTGCCTGTGAATGTGGAGTTGGTGGCATGTGAAACCCGCATGTGGAGCATTCATTTGTGTGGGATGCTCACCAAGCTTCATTTCAGTCCTAGGCACTCAAAGGGCACTAAGCATAGAGTGTGAAAACTGAGTTTCCTTGAGAGCTGCTTGGAAGCCTGATGGTGTGTGAAGTTAGTGAGCCAAATGGAGTTGTTCTCCCACAAGAACCACTCAGCTGATTCTTCTTCAATATGCCCTTCACCAACATGCAGTGTTTCCTTCATTGAATTAGCTCTCACACCAATATTTGCGTCTAGAGCCTTTGCATTGCGGGCTATCTGAAAACGGCTTTGGCGCTGAAGTTGCCTGTGAATGTGGAGTTGGTGGCATGTGAAACCCGCATGTGGAGCATTCGTTTGTGTGGGATGCTCTACCAGGTTCATTCCTAGATAATGCACTCAAAGGGCACTAAGCATAGAGTGTGAAAACTGAGTTTCCTTGAGAGCTGCTTGGAAGCCTGGTGGTGTGTGAAGTTAGTGAGCCAAATGGAGTTGTTCTCCCACAAGAACCACTCGGCTGATCCTTCTTCAATATGCCCTTCACCAACATGCAGTGTTTCCTTGATTGAATTAGCTCTCACACCAATATTTGCGTCTAGAGCCTTTGCATTTAGGGCTATCTAAAAACGGCTGTGGTTTTTTTTATTTCTATCTGGTTGATTTCCTCCCTTGTTTTGATGATTTCTTGTTTCCTATTGTGTGTGGGGCTCTTCTGCTGTTGTTTTTCCAGTTCCTGGAAGTGTGTGTTTAGTTCCTGTATTTGGCGCCTCTCTTGGGCCTTGACATGAGCTCCAATTGCGATGAGTTGAAGATAAACAAGATAGACACTCCACTGGCCCGACTGACAAAAAAAAAACAAGAGAAGGCAAGAATTACCAGCATCAAAGATGAAAAAGGCAACATAACAACAGACACCGCATCCGTTAAGGCCATAATTAGAAATTACTACAAAGCACTGTACTCCAACAAATCAGAAGATCACCAAGAAATGGAAAAGTTCTTAGACTTCTACCACTTGCCAAAACTTAGCCCAGAGGCAATAAACGACCTGAACAAACCCATAACTGAAGTAGAGATTGAATCAGTGATTAAAGACCTCCCAACAAGGAAAAGCCCAGGCCCAGACGGCTTCACTCCAGAATTCTACAAAACATTCCGTACAGAGCTGACCCCAATCCTCTACAAACTCTTCAAAACAATAGAAAAAGAGGCAACCCTTCCAAACTCATTCTATGAAGCCAACATTACCTTAATCCCAAAACCAGACAGAGAACTAACAGAGAAGGAAAACTACAGACCTATCTCTTTGATGAACATTGATGCTAAGATTCTCAACAAAATCCTAGCCAACAGAATTCAAAAACACATCAGACAGATCATTCATCCAGATCAAGTAGGATTCATCCCTGGAATGCAGGGATGGTTCAACATTCGAAAATCTATAAATGTGATACACCACATCCAAAAACTGAAAAACAAGAATCACATGATAGTATCAATAGATGCAGAAAAAGCTTTCGACAAAATCCAACATCACTTCCTACTAAAAACCCTAACCAAGGTAGGCATAGATGGAAAAATCCACAACATAATTAAAGCCATATATGAAAAACCCAACGCCAGCATCATACTGAATGGAGAAAAGCTGGAACCCTTCCCACTGAGATCTGGAACAAAACAGGGATGTCCACTTTCTCCACTACTATTCAACATAGTCCTAGAGGTACTCGCTGAGGCCATAAGACAAGAAAAAGAAATCAGAGGAATCCAAATGGGAAACGAAGAAGTCAAGCTCTCACTCTACGCAATGATATGATTCTTTATGTAGAAGAGCCAAGAGACTCAATACAGAGACTGCTAGAACTTGTACCAGAGTTTGGTAGAGTGGCAGGGTACAAAATTAATGAACAAAAATCAACAGCCATAGTGTATGCGAACAGCCCCAAGACGGAAAAAGACTTAACCAGCAAGATACCATTCAAAATAACAGAGAAAAGTATGAAATATCTGGGAATAAATCTAACCAAAAATGTAGAAGACTTATTTGAAGAAAACTACAAACTGCTTAAAAAGAAATTGAACAAGACCTCAAAAGATGGAGTAACACCCCATGCTCCTGGATAGGTAAAATCAATATCATTAAAATGTCTATACTGCCAAAAGCAATATATACATTCAACGCAATCCCAATCAAATTGCCCAAAACATTCTTCATGGAACTGGAAACAATGATCCAAAGGTTCATCTGGAAGCACAAAAAACCACGGATAGCTAGAACTATCCTGAAGAACAGGAAGTTAGCAGGGGGAATCACAGTTCTGGACCTCTGGACATACTATAGGGCAGTGGTTATCAAAACAGCGTGGTACTGGCACAAAGATAGAGAGGAAGATCAATGGAGCAGAATAGAAACGCCAGAAGGAAACCCACACAGATACAGCCAAATAATCTTTGACAAAAAGACAAACGACAACCCAGGCAAATGGGAAGGTCTGTTCAATAAATGCTGTTGGGACAACTGGTTGATAGCCTGCAGAAACAAAAAAATAGATCCACATCTCTCACCATACACTAAGATCAGATCTAAATGGATAACAGATCTAAACCTACATCCAGAAACCTTTAAACTTTTGGAAGAAAATGTTGGAAACACACTGGAACACTTAGGGGTAGGCCCTCACTTCCTAAAAAAGACTCCAGATGCAGTAGAAATCAAGACCAAAATAAACAATTGGGACCTCATCAAACTAAGAAGCTTCTGTACAGCTAGAGAAACAATCAACAAAGTAAAAAGGCAACCCACAGAATGGGAGAAGATCTTCGCACACGACATAGGTGATAGAGGGCTAATATCCAGAATATACAAAGAGCTACAAAACAACCAAAATGTCAAAACAAGCAACCCACTCAAGAAATGGGCACGGGAAATGGGCAGACACTTCACAAAGGAACAAACCCAAATGGCAAATAAACATATGAAAAAATGCTCAAGCTCCCTGGCAATAAGGGAAATCCAAATTAAAACATCAATGAGGTACCACCTAACGCCAGTAAGACTGGCCCACATGAATAAAAGCACCAACGACACTTGTTGGCGAGGTTGCGGGGAAAAGGGAACCCTACTCCACTGCTGGTGGGGCTGCAGGCTGGTACAGCCTCTATGGAAATCAGTATGGAGAATATTCAAACAACTCAAATTCAACATACCGTATGATCCAGCAATAGCACTCCTAGGAATAAATCCAGAACAACTGTTTTATGAGAAACCAACATGCACTCCTATGTTCATAGCAGCACAATCAGTAATTGCAAAAACATGGAAACAACCAAAACGCCCATCAACAGAGGATTGGATATGAAAGCTATGGTTCATCTACTCAATGGAATACTACTCAGCTATTAAAAAAAACAAAATGCAGTTCTTTGTGGCCAAATGGGCCAAACTGGAAACCATAATGCTAAGGGAAATGAGCCAATCCCAAAAGGTTAAATACCACATGTTTGCCTTAATTTAAGATGATATGATGTTATGTATAACATGTTATGTTTTGAATGTTATATGTTGTGTATAAACTAAAATTGAAGTATAGGGTGAGGTGGTCACAGAAGGTGGCTGGGAACCCGCATTTACTTTTAACATATTGGTTACTCATTACTATGTCAATTAATTCCATAATGATGTAAATTTTTGCTGATGGTATGTTGGAGCTTTCAATTGACTGGGATGATACTCTGCTGGCTCTGTCATCAGACCAGAGAGGGTATACCTAAGAAGCCGTTGAACTTGACGGGGCAATAAGATGCTGGACTCTATGTTTGGTATACGCTTGCAATGGGGAAATCTCAACTGAACTTGAGCTGTGGTTATGCAACAAGGTGGAGGAATCCACCATGGTGGGAGGGTTTGGAAGGGGTGGGGAGAACCCAAGTATCTATGTAACTGTGTCACATAATACAATGTAATTACTGAAGTTAAATAATAAATATATAAAAAAAATAAAATAAAAACGGCTGTGGCGCTGAATTTGCCTGTGAATGTGGAGTTGGTGGCATGTGAAACCCGCATGTGGAGCATTCGTTTGTGTGGGATGCTTACCAGGTTCATTCCTAGATAATGCACTCAAAGGGCACTAAGCATAGAGTGTGAAAACTGAGATTCCTTGAGAGCTGCATGGAAGCCTGATGGTGTGTGAAGTTAGTGAGCCAAATGGAGTTGTTCTCCCACAAGAACCACTCGGCTGATCCTTCTTCAATATGCCCTTCAACAACATGCAGTGTTTCCTTGATTGAATTAGCTCTCACACCAATATTTGCGTCTAGAGCCTTTGCATGGAGGGCTATCTGAAAACGGCTGTGGCGCTGAAGTTGCCTGAGAATGTGGAGTTGGTGGCATGTGAAACCCGCATGTGGAGCATTCGTTTGTGTGGGATGCTCACCAAGCTTCATTTCAGTCCTAGGCACTCAAAGGGCACTAAGCATAGAGTGTGAAAACTGAGTTTCCTTGAGATCTGCTTGGAAGCCTGATGGTGTGAGAAGTTAGTGAGCCAAATGGAGTTGTTCTCCCACAAGAACCACTCAGCTGATGCTTCTTCAATATGCCCTTCACCAACATGCAGTGTTTCCTTGATTGAATTAGCTCTCACACCAATATTTGCGTATATAGCCTTTGCATTGAGGCCTATCTGAAAACGGCTGTGGCGCTGAAGTTGCCTGAGAATGTGGAGTTGGTGGCATGTGAAACCCTCATGTGGAGCATTCGTTTGTGTGGGATTCTCTACCAGGTTCATTCCTAGATAATGCACTCAAAGGGCACTAAGCATAGAGTGTGAAAACTGAGTTTCCTTGAGAGCTGCTTGGAAGCCTGATGGTGTGTGAAGTTAGTGAGCCAAAAGGAGTTGTTCTCCCACAAGAACCACTCAGCTGATCCTTCTTCAATATGCCCTTCACCAACATGCAATGTTTCCTTGATTGAATTAGCTCTCACACCAATATTTGCGTCTCGAGCCTTTGCATTGAAGGCTATTTGAAAACGGCTGTGGCGCTGAAGTTGCCTGTGATTGTGTAGTTGGTGGCATGTGAAACCCGCATGTGGAGCATTCGTTTGTGTGGGATGCTCTACCAGGTTAATTCCTAAATAATGCACTCAAAGGGCACTAAGCATAGAGTGTGAAAACTGAGTTTCCTTGAGAGCTGCTTGGAAGCCTGATGGTGTGTGAAGTTAGTGAGCCAAATGGAGTTGTTCTCCCACAAGAACCACTCGGCTGATCCTTCTTCAATATGCCCTTCACCAACATGCAGTGTTTCCTTGATTGAATTAGCTCTCACACCAATATTTGCGCCTACAGCCTTTGCATTGAGGGCTATCTGAAAACGGTTGTAGCGCTGAAGTTGCCTGTGAATGTGGAGTTGGTGGCATGTGAAACCCGCATGTGGAGCATTGGTTTGTGTGGGATGCTCTACCAGGTTTATTCCTAGATAATGCACACAAAGGGCACTAAGCATAGAGTGTGAAAACTGATTTTCCTTGAGAGCTGCTTGGAAGCCTGATGGTGTGTGAAGTTAGTGAGCCAAATGGAGTTGTTCTCCCACAAGAACCACTCGGCTGATCCTTCTTCAATATGCCCTTCACCAAAATGCAGTGTTTCGTTTCCTTGATTGAATTAGCTCTCACACCAATATTTGCGTCTAGAGCCTTTGCATTGAGGGCTATCTGAAAACGGCTGTGGCGCTGAAGTTGCCTGTGAATGTGGAGTTGGTGGCATGTGAAACCCGCATGTGGAACATTCGTTTGTGTGGGATGCTCTACCAGGATTATAACTAGATAATTCACTCAAAGGGCACTAAGCATAGAGTGTGGAAACTGAGTTTCCTTGAGAGCTGCTTGGAAGCCTGATGGTGTGTGAAGTTAGTGAGCCAAATGGAGTTGTTCTCCCACAAGAACCACTCGACTGATCCTTCTTCAATATGCCCTTCACCAACATGCAGTGTTTCCTTGATTGAATTAGCTCTCACACCAATATTTGCGTCTAGAACCTTTGCATTGAGGGCTAGCTGAAAATGGCTGTGGCGCTGAAGCTGCCTGTGAATGTGAAGTTGGTGGCATGTGAAACCCGCATGTGGAGCATTCGTTTGTGTGGGATGCTCTACCAGGTAAATTCCTAGATAATGCACTCAAAGGGCACTAAGCATAGAGTGTGAAAACTGAGTTTCCTTGAGAGCTGCTTGGAAGCCTGATGGTGTGAGAAGTTAGTGAGCCAAATGGAGTTGTTCTCCCACAAGAACCACTCGGCTGATCCTTCTTCAATATGCCCTTCACCAACATGCAGTGTTTCCTTGATTGAATTAGCTCTCACACCAATATTTGCGTCTAGAACCTTTGCATTGAGGGCTAGCTGAAAACGGCTGTGGCGCTGAAGTTGCCTGTGAATGTGGAGTTGGTGGCATGTGAAACCCGCATGTGGAGCATTCGTTTGTGTGGGATGCTCACCAAGCTTCTTTTCAGTCCTAGGCACTCAAAGGGCACTAAGCATAGAGTGTGAAAACTGAGTTTCCTTGAGAGCTGCTTGGAAGCCTGATGGTGTGTGAAGTTAGTGAGCCAAATGGAGTTGTTCTCCCACAAGAACCTCTCGGCTGATCCTTCTTCAATATGCCCTTCACCAACATGCAGTGTTTCCTTGATTGAATTAGCTCTCACACCAATATTTGCGTCTAGAGCCTTTGCATTGAAGGCTATTTGAAAACGGCTGTGGCGCTGAAGTTGCCTGTGATTGTGTAGTTGGTGGCATGTGAAACCCGCATGTGGAGCATTCGTTTGTGTGGGATGCTCTACCAGGTTAATTCCTAAATAATGCACTCAAAGGGCACTAAGCATAGAGTGTGAAAACTGAGTTTCCTTGAGAGCTGCTTGGAAGCCTGATGGTGTGTGAAGTTAGTGAGCCAAATGGAGTTGTTCTCCCACAAGAACCACTCGGCTGATCCTTCTTCAATATGCCCTTCACCAACATGCAGTGTTTCCTTGATTGAATTAGCTCTCACACCAATATTTGCGTCTACAGCCTTTGCATTGAGGGCTATCTGAAAACGGTTGTAGCGCTGAAGTTGCCTGTGAATGTGGAGTTGGTGGCATGTGAAACCCGCATGTGGAGCATTCGTTTGTGTGGGATGCTCTACCAGGTTTATTCCTAGATAATGCACACAAAGGGCACTAAGCATAGAGTGTGAAAACTGATTTTCCTTGAGAGCTGCTTGGAAGCCTGATGGTGTGTGAAGTTAGTGAGCCAAATGGAGTTGTTCTCCCACAAGAACCACTCGGCTGATCCTTCTTCAATATGCCCTTCACCAAAATGCAGTGTTTCGTTTCCTTGATTGAATTAGCTCTCACACCAATATTTGCGTCTAGAGCCTTTGCATTGAGGGCTATCTGAAAACGGCTGCGGCGCTGAAGTTGCCTGTGAATGTGGAGTTGGTGGCATGTGAAACCCGCATGTGGAGCATTCGTTTGTGTGGGATGCTCACCAAGCTTCATTTCATTCCTAGGCACTCAAAGGGCACTAAGCATAGAGTGTGAAAACTGAGTTTCCTTGAGAGCTGCTTGGAAGCCTGATGGTGTGTGAAGTTAGTGAGCCAAATGGAGTTGTTCTCCCACAAGAACCACTCGGCTGATCCTTCTTCAATATGCCCTTCACCAACATGCAGTGTTTCCTTGATTGAATTAGCTCTCACACCAATATTTGCGTCTAGAGCCTTTGCATTGAGGGCTATCTGAAAACGGCTGTGGCGCTGAAGTTGCCTGAGAATGTGAAGTTGGTGGCATGTGAAACCCGCATGTGGAGCATTCGTTTGTGTGGGATGCTCTACCAGGTTCATTCCTAGATAATGCACTCAAAGGGCACTAAGCATAGAGTGTGAAAACTGAGTTTCCTTGAGAGCTGCTTGGAAGCCTGATGGTGTGTGAAGTTAGTGAGCCAAATGGAGTTGTTCTCCCACAAGAACCACTCGGCTGATCCTTCTTCAATATGCCCTTCACCAACATGCAGTGTTTCCTTGATTGAATTAGCTCTCACACCAATATTTGCGTCTAGAGCCTTTGCATTGAGGGCTATCTGAAAACGGCTGTAGCGCTGAAGTTGCCTGTGAATGTGGAGTTGGTGGCATGTGAAACCCGCATGTGGAGCATTGGTTTGTGTGGGATGCTCTACCAGGTTTATTCCTAGATAATGCACTCAAAGGGCACTAAGCATAGAGTGTGAAAACTGAGTTTCCTTGAGAGCTTCTTGGAAGCCTGATGGTGTGTGAAGTTAGTGAGCCAAATGGAGTTGTTCTCCCACAAGAACCACTCGGCTGATCCTTCTTCAATATGCCCTTCACCAACATGCAGTGTTTTGTTTCCTTGATTGAATTAGCTCTCACACCAATATTTGCGTCTCGAGCCTTTGCATTGAGGGCTATCTGAAAACGGCTGTGGCGCTTAAGTTGCCTGTGAATGTGGAGTTGGTGGCATGTGAAACCCGCATGTGGAGCATTCGTTTGTGTGGGATGCTCACCAAGCTTCATTTCAGTCCTAGGCACTCAAAGGGCACTAAGCATAGAGTGTGAAAACTGAGTTTCCTTGAGAGCTGCTTGGAAGCCTGATGGTGTGTGAAGTTAGTGAGCCAAATGGAGTTGTTCTCCCACAAGAACCACTCGGCTGATCCTTCTTCAATATGCCCTTCACCAACATGCATTGTTTCCTTGATTGAATTAGCTCTCACACCAATAGTTGCGTCTAGAGCCTTTGCATTGAGGGCTATCTGAAAACGGCTGTGGCGCTGAAGTTGCCTGTGAATGTGGAGTTGGTGGCATGTGAAACCCGCATGTGGAGCATTCGTTTGTGTGGGATGCTCACCAAGCTTCGTTTCAATCCTAGGCACTCAAAGGGCACTAAGCATAGAGTGTGAAAACTGAGTTTCCTTGAGAGCTGCTTGGAAGCCTGATGGTGTGTGAAGATAGTGAGCGAAATGGAGTTGTTCTCCCACAAGATCCACTCGGCTGATCCTGCTTCAATATGCCCTTCACCAACATGCAGTGTTTCCTTGATTGAATTAGCTCTCACACCAATATTTGTGTCTAGAGCCTTTGCATTGAGGGCTATCTGAAAACGGCTGTGGCGCTGAAGTTGCCTGAGAATGTGGAGTTGGTGGCATGTGAAACCCGCATGTGGAGCATTCGTTTGTGTGGTATGCTCACCAAGCTTCATTTCAGTCCTAGGTACTCAAAGGGCACTAAGCATAGAGTGTGAAAACTGAGTTTCCTTGAGAGCTGCTTGGAAGCCTGATGGTGTGTGAAGTTAGTGAGCCAAATGGAGTTGTTCTCCCACAAGAACCTCTCGGCTGATCCTTCTTCAATATGCCCTTCACCAACATGCAGTGTTTCCTTGATTGAATTAGCTCTCACACCAATATTTGCGTCTAGAACCTTTGCATTGAGGGCTATCTGAAAACGGCTGTGGCGCTGAAGTTGCCTGTGAATGTGGAGTTGGTGGCATGTGAAACCCGCATGTGGAGCATTCGTTTGTGTGGGATGCTCACCAAGCTGCATTTCAGTCCTAGGCACTCAAAGGGCACTGAGCATAGAGTGTGATAACTGAATTTCCTTGAGAGCTGCTTGGAAGCCTGATGGTGTGTGAAGTTAGTGAGCCAAATGGAGTTGTTCTCCCACAAGAAAAACTCGACTGATCGTTCTTCAATATGCCCTTCAACAACATGCAGTGTTTCCTTGATTGAATTAGCTCTCACACCAATATTTGCGTCTCGAGCCTTTGCATTGAGGGCTAGCTGAAAACGGCTGTGGCGCTGAAGTTGCCTGAGAATGTGAAGTTGGTGGCATGTGAAACCCGCATGTGGAGCATTCGTTTGTGTGGGATGCTCTACCAGGTTCATTCCTAGATAATGCACTCAAAGGGCACTAAGCATAGAGTGTGAAAACTGAGTTTCCTTGAGAGCTGCTTGGAAGCCTGATGGTGTGTGAAGTTAGTGAGCCAAATGGAGTTGTTCTCCCACAAGAACCACTCGGCTGATCCTTCTTCAATATGCCCTTCACCAACATGCAGTGTTTCCTTGATTGAATTAGCTCTCACACCAATATTTGCGTCTAGAGCCTTTGCATTGAGGGCTATCTGAAAACGGCTGTAGCGCTGAAGTTGCCTGTGAATGTGGAGTTGGTGGCATGTGAAACCCGCATGTGGAGCATTGGTTTGTGTGGGATGCTCTACCAGGTTTATTCCTAGATAATGCACTCAAAGGGCACTAAGCATAGAGTGTGAAAACTGAGTTTCCTTGAGAGCTGCTTGGAAGCCTGATGGTGTGTGAAGTTAGTGAGAAAAATGGAGTTGTTCTCCCACAAGAACCACTCGGCTGATCCTTCTTCAATATGCCCTTCACCAACATGCAGTGTTTTGTTTCCTTGATTGAATTAGCTCTCACACCAATATTTGCGTCTAGAGCCTTTGCATTGAGGGCTATCTGAAAACGGCTGTGGCGCTTAAGTTGCCTGTGAATGTGGAGTTGGTGGCATGTGAAACCCGCATGTGGAGCATTCGTTTGTGTGGGATGCTCACCAAGCTTCATTTCAGTCCTAGGCACTCAAAGGGCACTAAGCATAGAGTGTGAAAACTGAGTTTCCTTGAGAGCTGCTTGGAAGCCTGATGGTGTGTGAAGTTAGTGAGCCAAATGGAGTTGTTCTCCCACAAGAACCACTCGGCTGATCCTTCTTCAATATGCCCTTCACCAACATGCAGTGTTTCCTTGATTGAATTAGCTCTCACACCAATATTTGCGTCTAGAGCCTTTGTATTGAGGGCTATCTGAAAACGGCTGAGGAGCTGAAGTTGCCTGTGAATGTGGAGTTGGTGGCATGTGAAACCCGCATGTGGAGCATTCGTTTGTGTGGGATGCTCTACCAGGTTCATTCCTAGATAATGCACTCAAAGGGCACTAAGCATAGAGTGTGAAAACTGAGTTTCCTTGAGAGCTGCTTGGAAGCCTGATGGTGTGTGAAGTTAGTGAGCCAAATGGAGTTGTTCTCCCACAAGAACCACTCGGCTGATCCTTCTTCAATATGCCCTTCACCAACATGCAGTGTTTCCTTGATTGAATTAGCTCTCACACCAATATTTGCGTCTAGAGCCTTTGCATTGAGGGCTATCTGAAAACGGCTGTGGCGCTGAAGTTGCCTGTGAATGTGGAGTTGGTGGCATGTGAAACCCGCATGTGGAGCATTCGTTTGTGTGGGATGCTCACCAAGCTTCGTTTAAATCCTAGGCACTCAAAGGGCACTAAGCATAGAGTGTGAAAACTGAGTTTCCTTGAGAGCTGCTTGGAAGCCTGATGGTGTGTGAAGTTAGTGAGCCAAATGGAGTTGTTCTCCCACAAGATCCACTCGGCTGATCCTTCTTCAATATGCCCTTCACCAACATGCAGTGTTTCCTTGATTGAATTAGCTCTCACACCAATATTTGTGTCTAGAGCCTTTGCATTGAGGGCTATCTGAAAACGGCTGTGGCGCTGAAGTTGCCTGTGAATGTGGAGTTGGTGGCATGTGAAACCCGCATGTGGAGCATTGGTTTGTGTGGGATGCTCACCAAGCTTCATTTCAGTCCTAGGTACTCAAAGGGCACTAAGCATAGAGTGTGAAAACTGAGTTTCCTTGAGAGCTGCTTGGAAGCCTGATGGTGTGTGAAGTTAGTGAGCCAAATGGAGTTGTTCTCCCACAAGAACCACTCGGCTGATCCTTCTTCAATATGCCCTTCACCAACATGCAGTGTTTCCTTGATTGAATTAGCTCTCACACCAATATTTGCGTCTAGAGCCTTTGTATTGAGGGCTATCTGAAAACGGCTGAGGCGCTGAAGTTGCCTGTGAATGTGGAGTTGGTGGCATGTGAAACCCGCATGTGGAGCATTGGTTTGTGTGGGATGCTCTACCAGGTTCATTCCTAGATAATGCACTCAAAGGGCACTAAGCATAGAGTGTGAAAACTGAGTTTCCTTGAGAGCTGCTTGGAAGCCTGATGGTGTGTGAAGTTAGTGAGCCAAATGGAGTTGTTCTCCCGCAAGAACCACTCGGCTCATCCTTCTTCAATATGCCCTTCACCAACATGCAGTGTTTCCTTGATTGAATTAGCTCTCACACCAATATTTGCGTCTAGAGCCTTTGCATTGAGGGCTATCTGAAAACGGCTGTGGCGCTGAAGTTGCCTGAGAATGTGGAGTTGGTGGCATGTGAAACCCGCATGTGGAGCATTCGTTTGTGTGGGATGCTCTACCAGGTTCATTCCTAGATAATGCACTCAAAGGGCACTAAGCATAGAGTGTGAAAACTGAGTTTCCTTGAGAGCTGCTTGGAAGCCTGATGGTGTGTGCAGTTAGTGAGCCAAATGGAGTTGTTCTCCCACAAAAACCACTCGGCTGATCCTTCTTCAATATGCCCTTCACCAACATGCAGTGTTTTGTTTCCTTGATTGAATTAGCTCTCACACCAATATTTGCGTCGAGAGCCTTTGCATTGAGGGCTATCTGAAAACGGCTGTGGCGCTGAAGTTGCCTGTGAATGTGGAGTTGGTGGCATGTGAAACCCGCATGTGGAGCATTCGTTTGTGTGGGATGCTCACCAAGCTTCATTTCAGTCCTAGGCACTCAAAGGGCACTAAGCATAGAGTGTGAAAACTGAGTTTCCTTGAGAGCTGCTTGGAAGCCTGATGGTGTGTGAAGATAGTGAGCGAAATGGAGTTGTTCTCCCACAAGATCCACTCGGCTGATCCTTCTTCAATATGCCCTTCACCAACATGCAGTGTTTCCTTGATTGAATTAGCTCTCACACCAATATTTGCGTCTAGAGCCTTTGCATTGAGGGCTCTCTGAAAACGGCTGTGGCGCTGAAGTTGCCTGTGAATGTGGAGTTGGTGGCATGTGAAACCCGCATGTGGAGCATTCGTTTGTGTGGGATGCTCACCAAGCTTCGTTTCAATCCTAGGCACTCAAAGGGCACTAAGCATAGAATGTGATAACTGAATTTCCTTGAGAGATGCTTGGAAGCCTGATGGTGTGTGAAGTTAGTGAGCCAAATGGAGTTGTTCTCCCACAAAAACCTCTCGGCTCATCCTTCTTCAATATGCCCTTCACCAACATGCCGTGTTTCCTTGATTGAATTAGCTCTCACACCAATATTTGCGTCTCGAGCCTTTGCATTGAGGGCTATCTGAAAACGGCTGTGGCGTTGAAGTTGCCTGAGAATGTGGAGTTGGTGGCATGTGTAACTCGCTTGTGGAGCATTCGTTTGTGTGGGATGCTCACCCAGGTTCATTCCTAGATAATTCACTCAAAGGGCACTAAGAATAGAGTGTGAAAACTGAGTTTCCTTGAGAGCTGCTTGGAAGCCTGATTGTGTGTGCAGTTAGTGAGCCAAATGGAGTTGTTCTCCCACAAGAACCACTCGGCTGATCCTTCTTCAATATGCCCTTCACCAACATGCAGTGTTTTGTTTCCTTGATTGAATTAGCTCTCACACCAATATTTGCGTCTCGAGCCTTTGCATTGAGGGCTATCTGAAAACGGCTGTGGCGCTTAAGTTGCCTGTGAATGTGGAGTTGGTGGCATGTGAAACCCGCATGTGGAGCATTCGTTTGTGTGGGATGCTCACCAAGCTTCATTTCAGTCCTAGGCACTCAAAGGGCACTAAGCATAGAGTGTGAAAACTGAGTTTCCTTGAGAGCTGCTTGGAAGCCTGATGGTGTGTGAAGTTAGTGAGCCAAATGGAGTTGTTCTCCCACAAGAACCACTCGGCTGATCCTTCTTCAATATGCCCTTCACCAACATGCAGTGTTTCCTTGATTGAATTAGCTCTCACACCAATATTTGCGTCTAGAGCCTTTGTATTGAGGGCTATCTGAAAACGGCTGAGGAGCTGAAGTTGCCTGTGAATGTGGAGTTGGTGGCATGTGAAACCCGCATGTGGAGCATTCGTTTGTGTGGGATGCTCTACCAGGTTCATTCCTAGATAATGCACTCAAAGGGCACTAAGCATAGAGTGTGAAAACTGAGTTTCCTTGAGAGCTGCTTGGAAGCCTCATGGTGTGTGAAGTTAGTGAGCCAAATGGAGTTGTTCTCCCACAAGAACCACTCGGCTGATCCTTCTTCAATATGCCCTTCACCAACATGCAGTGTTTCCTTGATTGAATTAGCTCTCACACCAATATTTGCGTCTAGAGCCTTTGCATTGAGGGCTATCTGAAAACGGCTGTGGCGCTGAAGTTGCCTGTGAATGTGGAGTTGGTGGCATGTGAAACCCGCATGTGGAGCATTCGTTTGTGTGGGATGCTCACCAAGCTTCGTTTAAATCCTAGGCACTCAAAGGGCACTAAGCATAGAGTGTGAAAACTGAGTTTCCTTGAGAGCTGCTTGGAAGCCTGATGGTGTGTGAAGATAGTGAGCCAAATGGAGTTGTTCTCCCACAAGATCCACTCGGCTGATCCTTCTTCAATATGCCCTTCACCAACATGCAGTGTTTCCTTGATTGAATTAGCTCTCACACCAATATTTGTGTCTAGAGCCTTTGCATTGAGGGCTATCTGAAAACGGCTGTGGCGCTGAAGTTGCCTGTGAATGTGGAGTTGGTGGCATGTGAAACCCGCATGTGGAGCATTCGTTTGTGTGGGATGCTCACCAAGCTTCATTTCAGTTCTAGGTACTCAAAGGGCACTAAGCATAGAGTGTGAAAACTGAGTTTCCTTGAGAGCTGCTTGGAAGCCTGATGGTGTGTGAAGTTAGTGAGCCAAATGGAGTTGTTCTCCCACAAGAACCACTCGGCTGATCCTTCTTCAATATGCCCTTCACCAACATGCAGTGTTTCCTTGATTGAATTAGCTCTCACACCAATATTTGCGTCTAGAGCCTTTGTATTGAGGGCTATCTGAAAACGGCTGAGGCGCTGAAGTTGCCTGTGAATGTGGAGTTGGTGGCATGTGAAACCCGCATGTGGAGCATTGGTTTGTGTGGGATGCTCTACCAGGTTCATTCCTAGATAATGCACTCAAAGGGCACTAAGCATAGAGTGTGAAAACTGAGTTTCCTTGAGAGCTGCTTGGAAGCCTGATGGTGTGTGAAGTTAGTGAGCCAAATGGAGTTGTTCTCCCGCAAGAACCACTCGGCTCATCCTTCTTCAATATGCCCTTCACCAACATGCAGTGTTTCCTTGATTGAATTAGCTCTCACACCAATATTTGCGTCTAGAGCCTTTGCATTGAGGGCTATCTGAAAACGGCTGTGGCGCTGAAGTTGCCTGTGAATGTGGAGTTGGTGGCATGTGAAACCCGCATGTGGAGCATTCGTTTGTGTGGGATGCTCTACCAGGTTCATTCCTAGATAATGCACTCAAAGTGCAGTAAGCATAGAGTGTGAAAACTGAGTTTCCTTGAGAGCTGCTTGGAAGCCTGATGGTGTGTGCAGTTAGTGAGCCAAATGGAGTTGTTCTCCCACAAAAACCTCTCGGCTGATCCTTCTTCAATATGCCCTTCACCAACATGCAGTGTTTTGTTTCCTTGATTGAATTAGCTCTCACACCAATATTTGCGTCGAGAGCCTTTGCATTGAGGGCTATCTTAAAGCGGCTGTGGCGCTGAAGTTGCCTGTGAATGTGGAGTTGGTGGCATGTGAAACCCGCATGTGGAGCATTCGTTTGTGTGGGATGCTCACCAAGCTTCATTTCAGTCCTAGGCACTCAAAGGGCACTAAGCATAGAGTGTGAAATCTGAGTTTCCTTGAGAGCTGCTTGGAAGCCTGATGGTGTGTGAAGTTAGTGAGCCAAATGGAGTTGTTCTCCCGCAAGAACCACTCGGCTGATCCTTCTTCAATATGCCCTTCACCAACATGCAGTGTTTCCTTGATTGAATTAGCTCTCACACCAATATTTGCGTCTAGAGCCTTTGCATTGAGGGCTATCTGAAAACGGCTGTGGCGCTGAAGTTGCCTGTGAATGTGGAGTTGGTGGCATGTGAAACCCGCATGTGGAGCACTCGTTTGTGTGGGAAGCTCTACCAGGTTCATTCCTAGATAACGCACTCAAAGTGCACTAAGCATAGAGTGTGAAAACTGAGTTTCCTTGAGAGCTGCTTGGAAGCCTGATGGTGTGTGAAGTTAGTGAGCCAAATGGAGTTGTTCTCCCACAAGAACCACTCGGCTGATCCTTCTTCAATATGCCCTTCACCAACATGCAGTGTTTCCTTGATTGAATTAGCTCTCACACCAATATTTGCGTCTAGAGCCTTTGCATTGAGGGCTCTCTGAAAACGGCTGTGGCGCTGAAGTTGCCTGTGAATGTGGAGTTGGTGGCATGTGAAACCCGCATGTGGAGCATTCGTTTGTGTGGGATGCTCACCAAGCTTCGTTTCAATCCTAGGCACTCAAAGGGCACTAAGCATAGAATGTGATAACTGAATTTCCTTGAGAGATGCTTGGAAGCCTGATGGTGTGTGAAGTTAGTGAGCCAAATGGAGTTGTTCTCCCACAAAAACCTCTCGGCTGATCGTTCTTCAATATGCCCTTCACCAACATGCCGTATTTCCTTGATTGAATTAGCTCTCACACCAATATTTGCGTCTCGAGCCTTTGCATTGAGGGCTATCTGAAAACGGCTGTGGCGTTGAAGTTGCCTGAGAATGTGGAGTTGGTGGCATGTGAAACTCGCATGTGGAGCATTCGTTTGTGTGGGATGCTCTACCAGGTTCATTCCTAGATAATTCACTCAAAGGGCACTAAGAATAGAGTGTGAAAACTGAGTTTCCTTGAGAGCTGCTTGGAAGCCTGATGGTGTGTGCAGTTAGTGAGCCAAATGGAGTTGTTCTCCCACAAGAACCTCTCGGCTGATCCTTCTTCAATATGCCCTTCAAAAACATGCAGTGTTTCGTTTCCTTGATTGAATTAGCTCTCACACCAATATTTGCGTCTAGAACCTTTGCATTGAGGGCTAGCTGAAAACGGCTGCGGCGCTGAAGTTGCCTGTGAATGTGAAGTTGGTGGCATGTGAAACCCGCATGTGGAGCATTCGTTTGTGTGGAATGCTCTACCAGGTTCATTCCTAGATAATGCACTCAAAGGGCACTAAGCATAGAGTGTGAAAACTGAGTATCCTTGAGAGCTGCTTGGAAGCCTGATGGTGTGAGAAGTTAGTGAGCCAAATGGAGTTGTTCTCCCGCAAGAACCACTCGGCTGATCCTTCTTCAATATGCCCTTCACCAACATGCAGTGTTTCCTTGATTGAATTAGCTCTCACACCAATATTTGCGTCTAGAGCCTTTGCATTGAGGGCTATCTGAAAACGGCTGTGGCGCTGAAGTTACCTGTGAATGTGGAGTTGGTGGCATGTGAAACCCGCATGTGGAGCATTCGTTTGTGTGGGATGCTCACCAAGCTTCATTTCAGTCCTAGGCACTCAAAGGGCACTAAGCATAGAGTGTGAAAACTGAGTTTCCTTGAGAGCTGCTTGGAAGCCTGATGGTGTGAGAAGTTAGTGAGCCAAATGGAGTTGTTCTCCCGCAAGAACCACTCGGCTCATCCTTCTTCAATATGCCCTTCACCAACATGCAGTGTTTCCTTGATTGAATTAGCTCTCACACCAATATTTGCGTCTAGAACCTTTGCATTGAGGGCTATCTGAAAACGGCTGTGGCGCTGAAGTTGCCTGTGAATGTGGAGTTGGTGGCATGTGAAACCCGCATGTGGAGCATTCGTTTGTGTGGGATTCTCTACCAGGTTCATTCCTAGATAATGCACTCAAAGGGCACTAAGCATAGAGTGTGAAAACTGAGTTTCCTTGAGAGCTGCTTGGAAGCCTGATGGTGTGTGCAGTTAGTGAGCCAAATGGAGTTTTTCTCCCACAAAAACCTCTCGGCTGATCCTTCTTCAATATGCCCTTCACCAACATGCAGTGTTTTGTTTCCTTGATTGAATTAGCTCTCACACAAATATTTGCGTCGAGAGCCTTTGCATTGAGGGCTATCTGAAAACGGCTGTGGCGCTGAAGTTGCCTGTGAATGTGGAGTTGGTGGCATGTGAAACCCGCATGTGGAGCATTCGTTTGTGTGGGATGCTCACCAAGCTTCGTTTCAATCCTAGGCACTCAAAGGGCACTAAGCATAGAATGTGATAACTGAATTTCCTTGAGAGATGCTTGGAAGCCTGATGGTGTGTGAAGTTAGTGAGCCAAATGGAGTTGTTCTCCCACAAGAACCACTCGGCTGATCGTTCTTCAATATGCCCTTCACCAACATGCCGTGTTTCCTTGATTGAATTAGCTCTCACACCAATATTTGCGTCTCGAGCCTTTGCATTGAGGGCTATCTGAAAACGGCTGTGGCGTTGAAGTTGCCTGAGAATGTGGAGTTGGTGGCATGTGAAACTCGCATGTGGAGCATTCGTTTGTGTGGGATGCTCTACCAGGTTCATTCCTAGATAATGCACTCAAAGGGCACTAAGAATAGAGTGTGAAAACTGAGTTTCCTTGAGAGCTGCTTGGAAGCCTGATTGTGTGTGCAGTTAGTGAGCCAAATGGAGTTGTTCTCCCACAAGAACCTCTCGGCTGATCCTTCTTCAATATGCCCTTCAAAAACATGCAGTGTTTCGTTTCCTTGATTGAATTAGCTCTCACACCAATATTTGCGTCTAAAGAATTTGCATTGAGGGCTATCTGAAAAAGGCTGCGGCGCTGAAGTTGCCTGTGAATGTGAAGTTGGTGGCATGTGAAACCCGCATGTGGAGCATTCGTTTGTGTGGAATGCTCTACCAGGTTCATTCCTAGATAATGCACTCAAAGGGCACTAAGCATAGAGTGTGAAAACTGAGTATCCTTGAGAGCTGCTTGGAAGCCTGATGGTGTGTGCAGTTAGTGAGCCAAATGGAGTTGTTCTCCCACAAGAACCACTCGGCTGATCCTTCTTCAATATGCCCTTCACCAACATGCAGTGTTTTCTTGATTGAATTAGCTCTCACACCAATATTTGCATCTAGAGCCTTTGCATTGAGGGCTCTCTGAAAATGGCTGTGGCGCTGAAGTTGCCTGTGAATGTGGAGTTGGTGGCATGTGAAACCCGCATGTGGAGCATTGGTTTGTGTGGGATGCTCTACCAGGTTCATTCCTAGATAATGCACTCAAAGGACACTAAGCATAGAGTTTGAAAACTGAGTTTCCTTGAGAGCTGCTTGGAAGCCTGATGGTGTGTGAAGTTAGTGAGCCAAATGGAGTTGTTCTCCCACAAGAACCATTCGGCTGATCCTTCTTCTATATGCCCTTCACCAACATGCAGTGTTTCCTTGATTGAATTAGCTCTCACACCAATATTTGTGTCTAGAGCCTTTGCATTGAGGGCTATCTGAAAACGGCTGTGGCGCTGAAGTTGCCTGAGAATGTGGAGTTGGTGGCATGTGAAACCCGCATGTGGAGCATTCCTTTGTGTGGGATGCTCTTCCAGGTTCATTTCTAGATAATGCACTCAAAGTGCACTAAGCATAGAGTGTGAAAACTGAGTTTCCTTGAGAGCTGCTTGGAAGCCTGATGGTATGTGAAGTTAGTGAGCCAAATGGAGTTGTTCTCCCACAAGAACCTCTCGGTTGATCCTTCTTCAATATGCCCTTCACCAACATGCAGTGTTTCCTTGATTGAATTAGCTCTCACACCAATATTTGCGTCTAGAACCTTTGCAATGAGGGCTATCTGAAAACGGCTGTGGCGCTGAAGTTGCCTGTGAATGTGGAGTTGGTGGCATGTGAAACCCGCATGTGGAGCATTCGTTTGTGTGGGATGCTCACCAAGCTTCATTTCAGTCCTAGGCACTCAAAGGGCACTAAGCATAGAGTGTGAAAACTGAGTTTCCTTGAGAGCTGCTTGGAAGCCTGATGGTGTGTGAAGTTAGTGAGCCAAATGGAGTTGTTCTCCCACAAGAACCACTCGGCTGATCCTTCTTCAATATGCCCTTCACCAACATGCATTGTTTCGTTTCCTTGATTGAATTAGCTCTCACACCAATATTTGCGTCTAGAGCCTTTGCATTAAGGGCTATCTGAAAACGGCTGTGGCGCTGAAGTTGCCTGTGAATGTGGAGTTCGTGGCATGTGAAACCCGCATGTGGAGCATTCGTTTGTGTGGGATGCTCACCAAGCTGCATTTCAGTCCTAGGCACTCAAAGGGCACTAAGCATAGAGTGTGAAAACTGAGTTTCCTTGAGAGCTGCTTGGAAGCCTGATGGTGTGTGAAGAGAGTGAGCGAAATGGAGTTGTTCTCCCACAAGAACCACTCGGCTGATCCTTCTTCTATATGCCCTTCACCAACATGCAGTGTTTCCTTGATTGAATTAGCTCTCACACCAATATTTGCGTCGAGAGCCTTTGCATTGAGGGCTATCTGAAAACGGCTGTGGCGCTGAAGTTGCCTGTGAATGTGGATTTGGTATCATGTGAAACCCGCATGTGGAGCATTCGTTTCTGTGGGATGCTCTACCAGGTTCATTCCTAGATAATGCACTCAAAGGGCACTAAGCATAGAGTGTGAAACCTGAGTTTCCTTGAGAGCTGCTTGGAAGCCTGATGGTGTGTGAAGTTAGTGAGCCAAATGGAGTTGTTCTCCCACAAGAACCACTCGGCTGATCCTTCTTCAAAATGCCCTTCACCAACATGCAGTGTTTCCTTGATTGAATTAGCTCTCACACCAATATTTGGGTCTAGAGCCTTTGCATTGAGGGCTCTCTGAAAACGGCTGTGGCGCTGATGTTGCCTGTGAATGTGGAGTTGGTGGCATGTGAAACCCGCATGTGGAGCATTGGTTTGTGTGGGATGCTCTACCAGGTTCATTCCTAGATAATGCACTCAAAGGGCACTAAGCATAGAGTGTGAAAACTGAGTTTCCTTGAGAGCTGCTTGGAAGCCTGATGGTGTGTGAAGTTAGTGAGCCAAATGGAGTTGTTCTCCCACAAGAACCTCTCGGTTGATCCTTCTTCAATATGCCCTTCACCAACATGCAGTGTTTCCTTGATTGAATTAGCTCTCACACCAATATTTGCGTCTAGAACCTTTGCAATGAGGGCTATCTGAAAACGGCTGTGGCGCTGAAGTTGCCTGTGAATGTGGAGTTGGTGGCATGTGAAACCCGCATGTGGAGCATTCGTTTGTGTGGGTTGCTCACCAAGCTTCATTTCAGTCCTAGGCACTCAAAGGGCACTAAGCATAGAGTGTGAAACTGAGTTTCCTTGAGAGCTGCTTGGAAGCCTGATGGTGTGTGAAGTTAGTGAGCCAAATGGAGTTGTTCTCCCACAAGAACCACTCGGCTGATCCTTCTTCAATATGCCCTTCACCAACATGCAGTGTTTCGTTTCCTTGATTGAATTAGCTCTCACACCAATATTTGCGTCGAGAGCCTTTGCATTAAGGGCTATCTGAAAACGGCTGTGGCGCTGAAGTTGCCTGAGAATGTGGAGTTGGTGGCATGTGAAACCCGCATGTGGAGCATTCGTTTGTGTGGGATGCTCTACCAGGTTCATTCCTAGATAATGCACTCAAAGGGCACTAAGCATAGAGTGTGAAAACTGAGTTTCCTTGAGAGCTGCTTGGAAGCCTGATGGTGTGTGAAGTTAGTGAGCCACTGGAGTTGTTCTCCCACAAGAACCACTCGGCTGATCCTTCTTCAATATGCCCTTCAACAACATGCAGTGTTTCCTTGATTAAATTAGCTCTCACAGCAATATTTGCGTCTAGAGCCTTTGCATTGAGGGCTATCTGAAAACGGCTGTGGCGCTGAAGTTGCCTGTGAATGTGGAGTTGGTGGCATGTGAAACCCGCATGTGGAGCATTCGTTTGTGTGGGATGCTCACCAAGCTTCATTTCAGTCCTAGGCACTCAAAGGGCACTAAGCATAGAGTGTGAAAACTGAGTTTCCTTGAGAGCTGCTTGGAAGCCTGATGGTGTGAGAAGTTAGTGAGCCAAACGGAGTTGTTCTCCCACAAGAACCACTCGGCTGATCCTTCTTCAATATGCCCTTCACCAACATGCAGTGTTTCCTTGATTGAATTAGCTCTCACACCAATATTTGCGTCTAGAGCCTTTGCATTGAGGGCTATCTGAAAATGGCTGTGGCGCTGAAGTTGCCTGTGAATGTGGAGTTGGTGGCATGTGAAACCCGCATGTGGAGCATTCGTTTGTGTGGGATGCTCTACCAGGTTCATTCCTAGATAATGCACTCAAAGGGCACTAAGCATAGAGTGTGAAACCTGAATTTCCTTGAGAGCTGCTTGGAAGCCTGATGGTGTGTGAAGTTAGTGAGCCAAATGGATTTGTTCTCCCACAAGAACCACTCGGCTGATCCTTCTTCAATATGCCCTTCACCAACATGCAGTGTTTCCTTGATTGAATTAGCTCTCACACCAATATTTGCGTCGAGAGCCTTTGCATTGAGGGCTATCTGAAAATGGCTGTGGCGCTGAAGTTGCCTGTGAATGTGGAGTTGGTGGCATGTGAAACCCGCATGTGGAGCATTCGTTTGTGTGGGATGCTCACCAAGCTGCATTTCAGTCCTAGGCACTCAAAGGGCATTAAGCATAGAGTGTGAAAACTGAGTTTCCTTGAGAGCTGCTTGGAAGCCTGATGGTGTGTGAAGAGAGTGAGCGAAATGGAGTTGTTCTAACACAAGATCCACTCGGCTGATCCTTCTTCAATATGCCCTTCAACAACATGCAGTGTTTCCTTGATTGAATTAGCTCTCACACAAATATTTGCGTCTAGAGCCTTTGCATTGAGGGCTCTCTGAAAACGGCTGTGGCGCTGAAGTTGCCAGTGAATGTGGAGTTGGTGGCATGTGAAACCCGCATGTGGAGCATTCGTTTGTGTGGGATGCTCTACCAGGTTCATTCCTAGATAATGCACTCAAAGGGCACTAAGCACAGAGTGTGAAAACTGAGTTTCCTTGAGAGCTGCTTGGAAGCCTGATGGTGTGTGAAGTTAGTGAGCCAAATGGAGTTGTTCTCCCACAAGAACCTCTCGGCTGATCCTTCTTCAATATGCCCTTCACCAACATGCAGTGTTTCCTTGATTGAATTAGCTCTCACACCAATATTTGCGTCTAGAGCCTTTGCATTGAGGGCTATCTGAAAACGGCTGTGGCGCTGAAGTTGCCTGAGATTGTGGAGTTGGTGGCATGTGAAATCCGCATGTGGAGCATTCGTTTGTGTGGGATGCTCACCAAGCTGCATTTCAGTCGTAGGCACTCAAAGGGCACTGAGCATAGAGTGTGATAACTGAATTTCCTTGAGAGATGCTTGGAAGCCTGATGGTGTGTGAAGTTAGTGAGCCAAATGGAGTTGTTCTCCCACAAGAACCACTCGACTGATCGTTCTTCAATATGCCCTTCACCAACATGCAGTGTTTCCTTGATTGAATTAGCTCTCACACCAATATTTGCGTCTCGAACATTTGCATTGAGGGCTAGCTGAAAACGGCTGTGGCGCTGAAGCTGCCTGAGAATGTGAAGTTGGTGGCATGTGAAACCCGCATGTGGAGCATTGGTTTGTGTGGGATGCTCTACCAGGTTCATTCCTAGATAATGCACTCAAAGGGCACTAAGCATAGAGTGTGAAAACTGAGTTTCCTTGAGAGCTGCTTGGAAGCCTGATGGTGTGTGCAGTTAGTGAGCCAAATGGAGTTGTTCTCCCACAAGAACCTCTCGGCTGATCCTTCTTCAATATGCCCTTCACCAACATGCAGTGTTTCTTTTCCTTGATTGAATTAGCTCTCACACCAATATTTGCGTCTAGAGCCTTTGCATTGAGGGCTATCTGAAAACGGCTGCGGCCTTCAAGTTGCCTGTGAATGTGAAGTTTGTGGCATGTGAACCCGCATGTGGAGCATTCGTTTGTGTGGGATGCTCCACCAGGTTCATTCCTAGATAATACACTAAAAGGGCACTAAGCATAGAGTGTGAAAACTGAGTTTCCTTGAGAGCTGCTTGGAAGCCTAAATGTGTGTGCAGTTAGTGAGCCAAATGGAGTTGTTCTCCCACAAGAACCTCTCGGCTGATCCTTCTTCAATATGCCCTTCACCATCATGCAGTGTTTCCTTGATTGAATTAGCTCTCACACCAATATTTGCGTCTAGAGCCTTTGCATTGAAGGCTATTTGAAAACGGCTGTGGCGCTGAAGTTGCCTGTGATTGTGTAGTTGGTGGCATGTGAAACCCGCATGTGGAGCATTCGTTTGTGTGGGATGCTCTACCAGGTTCATTCCTAAATAATGCACTCAAAGGGCACTAAGCTTAGAGTGTGAAAACTGAGTTTCCTTGAGAGCTGCTTGGAAGCCTGATGGTGTGTGAAGTTAGTGAGCCAAATGGAGTTGTTCTCCCACAAGAACCACTCGGCTGATCCTTCTTCAATATGCCCTTCACCAACATGCAGTGTTTCCTTGATTGAATTAGCTCTCACATCAATATTTGCGTCTAGAGCCTTTGCATTGAGGGCTAAACTAAAATGGCTGTGGCGCTGAAGTTGCCTGAGAATCTGGAGTTGGTGGCATGTGAAACCCACATCTGGAGCATTCGTTTGTGTGGGATGCTCACCAAGCTTCATTTCAGTCCTAGGCACTCAAAGGGCACTAGGCATAGAGTGTGAAAACTGAGTTTCCTTGAGAGCTGCTTGGAAGCCTGATGGTGTGTGAAGTTAGTGAGCCAAATGGAGTTGTTCTCCCACAAGAACCACTCGGCTGATCCTTCTTCAATATGCCCTTCACCAACATGCAGTGTTTCCTTGATTGAATTAGCTCTCACACCAATATTTGCGTCTAGAGCCTTTGCATTGAGGGCTATCTGAAAACAGCTGTGGCGCTGAAGTTGCCTGTGAATGTGGAGTTGGTGGCATGTGAAACCCGCATGTGGAGCATTCGTTTGTGTGGGATGCTCTACCAGGTTCATTTATAGATAATGCACTCAAAGGGCACTAAGCATAGAGTGTGAAAAGTGAGTATCCTTGAGAGCTGCTTGGAAGCCTGATGGTGTGTGAAGTTAGTGAGCCAAATGGAGTTGTTCTCCCACAAGAACCACTCGGCTGATCCTTCTTCAATATGCCCTTCACCAACATGCAGTGTTTCCTTGATTGAATTAGCTCTCACACCAATATTTGCGTCTAGAGCCTTTGCATTGAGGGCTATCTGAAAACGGCTGTGGCGCTGAAGTTGCCTGAGAATGTGGAGTTGGTGGCATGTGAAACCCGCACGTGGAGCATTCCTTTGTGTGGGATGCTCTACCAGGTTCATTCCTAGATAATGCACTCAAAGGGCACTAAGCATAGAGTGTAAAAACTGAGTTTCCTTGAGAGCTGCTTGGAAGCCTGATGGTGTGTGAAGTTAGTGAGCCAAATGGAGTTGTTCTCCCACAAGAACCACTCGGCTGATCCTTCTTCAATATGCCCTTCACCAACATGCAGTGTTTCCTTGATTGAATTAGCTCTCACACCAATATTTGCGTCTAGAGCCTTTGCATTGAGGGCTATCTGAAAACGGCTGTGGCGCTTAAGTTGCCTGAGAATGTGGAGTTGGTGGCATGTGAAACCCGCATGTGGAGCATTGGTTTGTGTGGGATGCTCTACCAGGTTCATTCCTAGATAATGCACTCAAAGGGCACTAAGCATAGAGTGTAAAAACTGAGTTTCCTCGAGAGCTGCTTGGAAGCCTGATGGTGTGTGAAGTTAGTGAGCCAAATGGAGTTGTTCTCCCACAAGAACCACTCCACTGATCCTTCTTCAATATGCCCTTCACCAACATGCAGTGTTTCCTTGATTGAATTAGCTCTCACACCAATATTTGCGTCTAGAGCCTTTGCATTGAGGGCTATCTGAAAACGGCTGTGGCGCTGAAGTTGCCTGAGAATGTGGAGTTGGTTGCATGTGAAACCCGCATGTGGAGCATTCGTTTCTGTGGGATGCTCTACCAGGTTCATTCCTAGATAATGCACTCAAAGGGCACTAAGCATAGAGTGTGAAAACTGAGTTTCCTTGAGAGCTGCTTGGAAGCCTGATGGTGTGTGAAGTTAGTGAGCCAAATGGAGTTGTTCTCCCACAAGAACCACTCGGCTGATCCTTCTTCAATATGCCCTTCACCAACATGCAGTGTTTCCTTGATTGAATTAGCTCTCACACCAATATTTGCGTCTAGAGCCTTTGCATTGAGGGCTCTCTGAAAACGGCTGTGGTGCTGAAGTTGCCTGTGAATGTGGAGTTGGTGGCATGTGAAACCCGCATGTGGAGCATTCGTTTGTGTGGGATGCTCTACCAGGTTCATTCCTAGATAATGCACTCAAAGGGCACTAAGCATAGAGTGTGAAAACTGAGTTTCCTTGAGAGCTGCTTGGAAGCCTGATGGTGTGTGAAGTTAGTGAGCCAAATGGAGTTGTTCTCCCACAAGAACCACTCGGCTGATCCTTCTTCAATATGCCCTTCACCAACATGCAGTGTTTCCTTGATTGAATTAGCTCTCACACCAATATTTGCGTCTAGAGCCTTTGCATTGAGGGCTATCTGAAAACGGCTGTGGCGCTGAAGTTGCCTGAGATTGTGGAGTTGGTGGCATGTGAAACTCGCATGTGGAGCATTCGTTTGTGTGGGATGCTCTACCAGGTTCATTCCTAGATAATACACTCAAAGGGCACTAAGAATAGAGTGTGAAAACTGAGTTTCCTTGAGAGCTGCTTGGAAGCCTGATGGTGTGTGCAGTTAGTGAGCCAAATGGAGTTGTTCTCCCACAAGAACCTCTCGGATGATCCTTCTTCAATATGCCCTTCACCAACATGCAGTGTTTCTTTTCCTTGATTGAATTAGCTCTCACACCAATATTTGCGTCTAGAGCCTTTGCATTGAGGGCTATCTGAAAACGGCTGCGGCCTTCAAGTTGCCTGTGAATGTGAAGTTGGTGGCATGTGAAACCCGCATGTGGAGCATTCGTTTGTGTGGGATGCTCCACCAGGTTCATTCCTAGATAATGCACTCAAAGGGCACTAAGCATAGAGTGTGAAAACTGAGTTTCCTTGAGAGCTGCTTGGAAGCCTAAATATGTGTGCAGTTAGTGAGCCAAATGGAGTTGTTCTCCCACAAGAACCTCTCGGCTGATCCTTCTTCAATATGCCCTTCACCAACATGCAGTGTTTCCTTGATTGAATTAGCTCTCACACCAATATTTGCGTCTAGAGCCTTTGCATTGAAGGCTATTTGAAAACGGCTGTGGCGCTGAAGTTGCCTGTGATTGTGTAGTTGGTGGCATGTGAAACCCGCATGTGGAGCATTCGTTTGTGTGGGATGCTCTACCAGGTTCATTCCTAAATAATGCACTCAAAGGGCACTAAGCTTAGAGTGTGAAAACTGAGTTTCCTTGAGAGCTGCTTGGAAGCCTGATGGTGTGTGCAGTTAGTGAGCCAAATGGAGTTGTTCTCCCACAAGAACCTCTCGGCTGATCCTTCTTCAATATGCCCTTCACCAACATGCAGTGTTTCCTTGATTGAATTAGCTCTCACACCAATATTTGCGTCTAGAACCTTTGCATTGAGGGCTATCTGAAAACGGCTGTGGCGCTGAAATTGCCTGTGAATGTGGAGTTGGTGGCATGTGAAACCCGCATGTGGAGCATTCGTTTGTGTGGGATGCTCTACCAGGTTCATTCCTAGATAATGCACTCAAAGGGCACTAAGCATAGAGTGTGAAAACTGAGTTTCCTTGAGAGCTGCTTGGAAGCCTGATGGTGTGTGAAGTTAGTGAGCCAAATGGAGTTGTTCTCCCACAAGAACCACTCGACTGATCCTTCTTCAATATGCCCTTCACCAACATGCAGTGTTTCCTTGATTGAATTAGCTCTCACACCAATATTTGCGTCTAGAGCCTTTGCATTGAGGGCTATCTGAAAACGGCTGTGGCGCTGAAGTTGCCTGAGAATGTGGAGTTGGTTGCATGTGAAACCCGCATGTGAAGCATTCGTTTCTGTGGGATGCTCTACCAGGTTCATTCCTAGATAATGCACTCCAAGGGCACTAAGCATAGAGTGTGAAAACTGAGTTTCCTTGAGAGCTGCTTGGAAGCCTGATGGTGTGTGAAGTTAGTGAGCCAAATGGAGTTGTTCTCCCACAAGAACCACTCGGCTGATCCTTCTTCAATATGCCCTTCACCAACATGCAGTGTTTCCTTGATTGAATTAGCTCTCACACCAATATTTGCGTCTAGAGCCTTTGCATTGTGGGCTATCTGAAAACGGCTGTGGCGCTGAAGTTGCCTGAGAATGTGGAGTTGGTGGCATGTGAAACCCGCATGTGGAGCATTCGTTTGTGTGGGATGCTCTTCCAGGTTCATTCCTAGATAATGCACTCAAAGGGCACTAAGCATAGAGTGTGAAAACTGAGTTTCCTTGAGAGCTGCTTGGAAGCCTGATGGTGTGTGAAGTTAGTGAGCCAAATGGAGTTGTTCTCCCACAAGAACCACTCGGCTGATCCTTCTTCAATATGCCCTTCACCAACATGCATTGTTTCGTTTCCTTGATTGAATTAGCTCTCACACCAATATTTGCGTCTAAAGCCTTTGCATTGAGGGCTATCTGAAAACGGCTGTGGCGCTGAAGTTGCCTGAGAATGTGGAGTTGGTGGCATGTGAAACCCGCATGTGGAGCATCCGTTTGTGTATGATGCTCTACCAGGTTCATTCCTAGATAATGCACTCAAAGGGCACTAAGCATAGAGTGTGAAAACTGAGTTTCCTTGAGAGCTGCTTGGAAGCCTGATGGTGTGTGAAGTTAGTGAGCCAAATGGAGTTGTTCTCCCACAAGAACCACTCGGCTGATCCTTCCTCAATATGCCCTTCACCAACATGCAGTGTTTCCTTGATTGAATTAGCTCTCACACCAATATTTGCGTCTAGAGCCTTTGCATTGAGGGCTATCTGAAAACGGCTGTGGCGCTGAAGTTGCCTGTGAATGTGGAGTTGGTGGCATGTGAAACCCGCATGTGGAGCATTGGTTTGTGTTGGATGCTCTACCAGGTTCATTCCTAGATAATGCACTCAAAGGGCACTAAGCATAGAGTGTGAAAACTGAGTTTCCTTGAGAGCTGCTTGGAAGCCTGATGGTGTGTGAAGTTAGTGAGCCAAATGGAGTTGTTCTCCCACAAGAACCACTCGGCTGATCCTTCTTCAATATGCCCTTCACCAACATGCAGTGTTTCCTTGATTGAATTAGCTCTCACACCAATATTTGCGTCTAGAGCCTTTGCATTGAGGGCTATCTGAAAACGGCTGTGGCGCTGAAGTTGCCTGAGATTGTGGAGTTGGTGGCATGTGAAACTCGCATGTGGAGCATTCGTTTGTGTGGGATGCTCTACCAGGTTCATTCCTAGATAATACACTCAAAGGGCACTAAGAATAGAGTGTGAAAACTGAGTTTCCTTGAGAGCTGCTTGGAAGCCTGATGGTGTGTGCAGTTAGTGAGCCAAATGGAGTTGTTCTCCCACAAGAACCTCTCGGATGATCCTTCTTCAATATGCCCTTCACCAACATGCAGTGTTTCTTTTCCTTGATTGAATTAGCTCTCACACCAATATTTGCGTCTAGAGCCTTTGCATTGAGGGCTATCTGAAAACGGCTGCGGCCTTCAAGTTGCCTGTGAATGTGAAGTTGGTGGCATGTGAACCCGCATGTGGAGCATTCGTTTGTGTGGGATGCTCCACCAGGTTCATTCCTAGATAATGCACTCAAAGGGCACTAAGCATAGAGTGTGAAAACTGAGTTTCCTTGAGAGCTGCTTGGAAGCCTAAATATGTGTGCAGTTAGTGAGCCAAATGGAGTTGTTCTCCCACAAGAACCTCTCGGCTGATCCTTCTTCAATATGCCCTTCACCAACATGCAGTGTTTCCTTGATTGAATTAGCTCTCACACCAATATTTGCGTCTAGAGCCTTTGCATTGAAGGCTATTTGAAAACGGCTGTGGCGCTGAAGTTGCCTGTGATTGTGTAGTTGGTGGCATGTGAAACCCGCATGTGGAGCATTCGTTTGTGTGGGATGCTCTACCAGGTTCATTCCTAAATAATGCACTCAAAGGGCACTAAGCTTAGAGTGTGAAAACTGAGTTTCCTTGAGAGCTGCTTGGAAGCCTAAATGTGTGTGCAGTTAGTGAGCCAAATGGAGTTGTTCTCCCACAAGAACCTCTCGGCTGATCCTTCTTCAATATGCCCTTCACCAACATGCAGTGTTTCCTTGATTGAATTAGCTCTCACACCAATATTTGCGTCTAGAACCTTTGCATTGAGGGCTATCTGAAAACGGCTGTGGCGCTGAAATTGCCTGTGAATGTGGAGTTGGTGGCATGTGAAACCCGCATGTGGAGCATTCGTTTGTGTGGGATGCTCTACCAGGTTCATTCCTAGATAATGCACTCAAAGGGCACTAAGCATAGAGTGTGAAAACTGAGTTTCCTTGAGAGCTGCTTGGAAGCCTGATGGTGTGTGAAGTTAGTGAGCCAAATGGAGTTGTTCTCCCACAAGAACCACTCGACTGATCCTTCTTCAATATGCCCTTCACCAACATGCAGTGTTTCCTTGATTGAATTAGCTCTCACACCAATATTTGCGTCTAGAGCCTTTGCATTGAGGGCTATCTGAAAACGGCTGTGGCGCTGAAGTTGCCTGAGAATGTGGAGTTGGTTGCATGTGAAACCCGCATGTGAAGCATTCGTTTCTGTGGGATGCTCTACCAGGTTCATTCCTAGATAATGCACTCCAAGGGCACTAAGCATAGAGTGTGAAAACTGAGTTTCCTTGAGAGCTGCTTGGAAGCCTGATGGTGTGTGAAGTTAGTGAGCCAAATGGAGTTGTTCTCCCACAAGAACCACTCGGCTGATCCTTCTTCAATATGCCCTTCACCAACATGCAGTGTTTCCTTGATTGAATTAGCTCTCACACCAATATTTGCGTCTAGAGCCTTTGCATTGAGGGCTCTCTGAAAACGGCTGTGGTGCTGAAGTTGCCTGTGAATGTGGAGTTGGTGGCATGTGAAACCCGCATGTGGAGCATTCGTTTGTGTGGGATGCTCTACCAGGTTCATTCCTAGATAATGCACTCAAAGGGCACTAAGCATAGAGTGTGAAAACTGAGTTTCCTTGAGAGCTGCTTGGAAGCCTGATGGTGTGTGAAGTTAGTGAGCCAAATGGAGTTGTTCTCCCACAAGAACCACTCGGCTGATCCTTCTTCAATATGCCCTTCACCAACATGCAGTGTTTCCTTGATTGAATTAGCTCTCACACCAATATTTGCGTCTAGAGCCTTTGCATTGTGGGCTATCTGAAAACGGCTGTGGCGCTGAAGTTGCCTGAGAATGTGGAGTTGGTGGCATGTGAAACCCGCATGTGGAGCATTCGTTTGTGTGGGATGCTCTTCCAGGTTCATTCCTAGATAATGCACTCAAAGGGCACTAAGCATAGAGTGTGAAAACTGAGTTTCCTTGAGAGCTGCTTGGAAGCCTGATGGTGTGTGAAGTTAGTGAGCCAAATGGAGTTGTTCTCCCACAAGAACCACTCGGCTGATCCTTCTTCAATATGCCCTTCACCAACATGCATTGTTTCGTTTCCTTGATTGAATTAGCTCTCACACCAATATTTGCGTCTAAAGCCTTTGCATTGAGGGCTATCTGAAAACGGCTGTGGCGCTGAAGTTGCCTGAGAATGTGGAGTTGGTGGCATGTGAAACCCGCATGTGGAGCATCCGTTTGTGTATGATGCTCTACCAGGTTCATTCCTAGATAATGCACTCAAAGGGCACTAAGCATAGAGTGTGAAAACTGAGTTTCCTTGAGAGCTGCTTGGAAGCCTGATGGTGTGTGAAGTTAGTGAGCCAAATGGAGTTGTTCTCCCACAAGAACCACTCGGCTGATCCTTCCTCAATATGCCCTTCACCAACATGCAGTATTTCCTTGATTGAATTAGCTCTCACACCAATATTTGCGTCTAGAGCCTTTGCATTGAGGGCTATCTGAAAACGGCTGTGGCGCTGAAGTTGCCTGTGAATGTGGAGTTGGTGGCATGTGAAACCCGCATGTGGAGCATTGGTTTGTGTGGGATGCTCTACCAGGTTCATTCCTAGATAATGCACTCAAAGGGCACTAAGCATAGAGTGTGAAAACTGAGTTTCCTTGAGAGCTGCTTGGAAGCCTGATGGTGTGTGAAGTTAGTGAGCCAAATGGAGTTGTTCTCCCACAAGAACCACTCGGCTGATCCTTCTTCAATATGCCCTTCACCAACATGCAGTGTTTCCTTGATTGAATTAGCTCTCACACCAATATTTGCGTCTAGAGCCTTTGCATTGAGGGCTCTCTGAAAACGGCTGTGGTGCTGAAGTTGCCTGTGAATGTGGAGTTGGTGGCATGTGAAACCCGCATGTGGAGCATTCGTTTGTGTGGGATGCTCTACCAGGTTCATTCCTAGATAATGCACTCAAAGGGCACTAAGCATAGAGTGTGAAAACTGAGTTTCCTTGAGAGCTGCTTGGAAGCCTGATGGTGTGTGAAGTTAGTGAGCCAAATGGAGTTGTTCTCCCACAAGAACCACTTGGCTGATCCTTCTTCAATATGCCCTTCACCAACATGCAGTGTTTCCTTGATTGAATTAGCTCTCACACCAATATTTGCGTCTAGAGCCTTTGCATTGTGGGCTATCTGAAAACGGCTGTGGCGCTGAAGTTGCCTGAGAATGTGGAGTTGGTGGCATGTGAAACCCGCATGTGGAGCATTCGTTTGTGTGGGATGCTCTTCCAGGTTCATTTCTAGATAATGCACTCAAAGGGCACTAAGCATAGAGTGTGAAAACTGAGTTTCCTTGAGAGCTGCTTGGAAGCCTGATGGTGTGTGAAGTTAGTGAGCCAAATGGAGTTGTTCTCCCACAAGAACCACTCGGCTGATCCTTCTTCAATATGCCCTTCACCAACATGCATTGTTTCGTTTCCTTGATTGAATTAGCTCTCACACCAATATTTGCGTCTAAAGCCTTTGCATTGAGGGCTATCTGAAAACGGCTGTGGCGCTGAAGTTGCCTGAGAATGTGGAGTTGGTGGCATGTGAAACCCGCATGTGGAGCATCCGTTTGTGTATGATGCTCTACCAGGTTCATTCCTAGATAATGCACTCAAAGGGCACTAAGCATAGAGTGTGAAAACTGAGTTTCCTTGAGAGCTGCTTGGAAGCCTGAGGTGTGTGAAGTTAGTGAGCCAAATGGAGTTGTTCTCCCACAAGAACCACTCGGCTGATCCTTCCTCAATATGCCCTTCACCAACATGCAGTATTTCCTTGATTGAATTAGCTCTCACACCAATATTTGCGTCTAGAGCCTTTGCATTGAGGGCTATCTGAAAACGGCTGTGGCGCTGAAGTTGCCTGTGAATGTGGAGTTGGTGGCATGTGAAACCCGCATGTGGAGCATTGGTTTGTGTGGGATGCTCTACCAGGTTCATTCCTAGATAATGCACTCAAAGGGCACTAAGCATAGAGTGTGAAAACTGAGTATCCTTGAGAGCTGCTTGGAAGCCTGATGGTGTGTGAAGTTAGTGAGCCAAATGGAGTTGTTCTCCCACAAGAACCACTCGGCTGATCTTTCTTCAAAATGCCCTTCACCAACATGCAGTGTTTCCTTGATTGAATTAGCTCTCACACCAATATTTGCGTCTAGAACCTTTGCATTGAGGGCTATCTGAAAACGCCTGTGGCGCTGAAGTTGCCTGTGACTGTGGAGTTGGTGGCATGTGAAACCCGCATGTGGAGCATTCGTTTGTGTGGGATGCTCACCAAGCTTCATTTCAGTCCTAGGCACTCAAAGGGCACTAAGCATAGAGTGTGAAAACTGAGTTTTCTTGAGAGCTGCTTGGAAGCCTGATGGTGTGTGAAGTTAGTGAGCCAAATGGAGTTGTTCTCCCACAAGAACCACTCGGCTGATCCTTCTTCAATATGCCCTTCACCAACATGCAGTGTTTCGTTTACTTGATTGAATTAGCTCTAACACCAATATTTGCTTCTAGAGCCTTTGCATTGAGGGCTATCTGAAAACGGCTGTGGCGCTGAAGTTGCCTGAGAATGTGGAGTTGGTGGCATGTGAAACCCGCATGTGGAGCATTCGTTTGTGTGGGATGCTCACCAAGCTTCATTTCAGTCCTTGGCACTCAAAGGGCACTAAGCATAGAGTGTGAAAACTGAGTTTCCTTGAGAGCTGCTTGGAAGCCTGATGGTGTGTGAAGTTAGTGAGCCAAATGGAGTTGTTCTCCCACAAGAACCACTCGGCTGATCCTTCTTCAATATGCCCTTCACCAACATGCAGTGTTTCCTTCATTGAATTAGCTCTCACACCAATATTTGCGTCTAGAGCCTTTGCATTGAGGGCTATCTGAAAATGGCTGTGGCGCTGAAGTTGCCTGTGAATGTGGAGTTGGTGGCATGTGTAACCCGCACGTGGAGCATTCCTTTGTGTGGGATGCTCTACCAGGTTCATTCCTAGATAATGCACTCAAAGGGCACTAAGCATAGAGTGTAAAAACTGAGTTTCCTTGAGAGCTGCTTGGAAGCCTGATGGTGTGTGCAGTTAGTGAGCCAAATGGAGTTGTTCTCCCACAAGAACCACTCGGCTGATCCTTCTTCAATATGCCCTTCACCAACATGCAGTGTTTCCTTGATTGAATTAGCTCTCACACCAATATTTGCGTCTAGAGCCTTTGCATTGAGGGCTATCTGAAAACGGCTGTGGCGCTGAAGTTGCCTGTGAATGTGGAGTTGGTGGCATGTGAAACCCGCATGTGGAGCATTCGTTTGTGTGGGATGCTCTACCAGGTTCATTCCTAGATAATGCACTCAAAGGGCACTAAGCATAGAGTGTAAAAACTGAGTTTCCTCGAGAGCTGCTTGGAAGCCTGATGGTGTGTGAAGTTAGTGAGCCAAATGGAGTTGTTCTCCCACAAGAACCACTCGGCTGATCCTTCTTCAATATGCCCTTCACCAACATGCAGTGTTTCCTTGATTGAATTAGCTCTCACACCAATATTTGCGTATAGAGCCTTTGCATTGAGGGCTATCTGAAAACGGCTGTGGCGCTGAAGTTGCCTGAGAATGTGGAGTTGGTTGCATGTGAAACCCGCATGTGAAGCATTCGTTTCTGTGGGATGCTCTACCAGGTTCATTCCTAGATAATGCACTCAAAGGGCACTAAGCATAGAGTGTGAAAACTGAGTTTCCTTGAGAGCTGCTTGGAAGCCTGATGGTGTGTGAAGTTAGTGAGCCAAATGGACTTGTTCTCCCACAAGAACCACTCGGCTGATCCTTCTTCAATATGCCCTTCACCAACATGCAGTGTTTCCTTGATTGAATTAGCTCTCACACCAATATTTGCATCTAGAGCCTTTGCATTGAGGGCTCTCTGAAAACGGCTGTGGTGCTGAAGTTGCCTGTGAATGTGGAGTTGGTGGCATGTGAAACCCGCATGTGGAGCATTCGTTTGTGTGGGATGCTCTACCAGGTTCATTCCTAGATAATGCACTCAAAGGGCACTAAGAATAGAGTGTGAAAACTGAGTTTCCTTGAGAGCTGCTTGGAAGCCTGATGGTGTGTGAAGTTAGTGAGCCAAATGGAGTTGTTCTCCCACAAGAACCACTCGGCTGATCCTTCTTCAATATGCCCTTCACAAACATGCAGTGTTTCCTTGATTGAATTAGCTCTCACACCAATATTTGCGTCTAAAGCCTTTGCATTGAGGGCTATCTGAAAACGGCTGTGGCGCTGAAGTTGCCTGAGAATGTGGAGTTGGTGGCATGTGAAACCCGCATGTGGAGCATCCGTTTGTGTATGATGCTCTACCAGGTTCATTCCTAGATAATGCACTCAAAGGGCACTAAGCATAGAGTGTGAAAACTGAGTTTCCTGGAGAGCTGCTTGGAAGCCTGATGGTGTGTGCAGTTAGTGAGCCAAATGGAGTTGTTCTCCCACAAGAACCACTCGGCTGATCCTTCCTCAATATGCCCTTCACCAACATGCAGTATTTCCTTGATTGAATTAGCTCTCACACCAATATTTGCGTCTAGAGCCTTTGCATTGAGGGCTATCTGAAAACGGCTGTGGCGCTGAAGTTGCCTGTGAATGTGGAGTTGGTGGCATGTGAAACCCGCATGTGGAGCATTGGTTTGTGTGGGATGCTCTACCAGGTTCATTCCTAGATAATGCACTCAAAGGGCACTAAGCATAGAGTGTGAAAACTGAGTATCCTTGAGAGCTGCTTGGAAGCCTGATGGTGTGTGAAGTTAGTGAGCCAAATGGAGTTGTTCTCCCACAAGAACCACTCGGCTGATCTTTCTTCAAAATGCCCTTCACCAACATGCAGTGTTTCCTTGATTGAATTAGCTCTCACACCAATATTGGCGTCTAGAGCCTTTGCATTGAGGGCTATCTGAAAACGGCTGTGGCGCTGAAGTTGCCTGTGAATGTGGAGTTGGTGGCATGTGAAACCCGCATGTGGAGCATTCGTTTGTGTGGGATGCTCTACCAGGTTCATTCCTAGATAATGCACTCAAAGGGCACTAAGCATAGAGTGTGAAACCTGAGTTTCCTTGAGAGCTGCTTGGAAGCCTGATGGTGTGTGCAGTTAGTGAGCCAAATGGAGTTGTTCTCCCACAAGAACCACTCGGCTGATCCTTCTTCAATATGCCCTTCACCAACATGCAGTGTTTCCTTGATTGAATTAGCTCTCACACCAATATTTGCGTCTCGAGCCTTTGCATTGAGGGCTCTCTGAAAACGGCTGTGGCGCTGAAGTTGCCTGTGAATGTGGAGTTGGTGGCATGTGAAACCCGCATGTGGAGCATTGGTTTGTGTGGGATGCTCTACCAGGTTCATTCCTAGATAATGCACTCAAAGGGCACTAAGCATAGAGTGTGAAAACTGAGTTTTCTTGAGAGCTGCTTGGAAGCCTGATGGTGTGTGAAGTTAGTGAGCCAAATGGAGTTGTTCTCCCACAAGAACCACTCGGCTGATCCTTCTTCAATATGCCCTTCACCAACATGCAGTGTTTCCCTGATTCAATTAGCTCTCACACCAATATTTGCGTCTCGAGCCTTTGCATTGAGGGCTATCTGAAAACGGCTGTGGCGCTGAAGTTGCCTGAGGATGTGGAGTTGGTGGCATGTGAAACCCGCATGTGGAGCATTCGTTTGTGTGGGATGCCCTTCCAGGTTCAATCCAAGATAATGCACTCAAAGGGCACTAAGCATAGAGTGTGAAAACTGAGTTTCCTTGAGAGCTGCTTGGAAGCCTGATGGTGTGTGAAGTTAGTGAGCCAAATGGAGTTGTTCTCCCACAAGAACCTCTCGGCTGATCCTTCTTCAATATGCCCTTCACCAACATGCAGTGTTTCCTTGATTGAATTAGCTCTCACACCAATATTTGCGTCTAGAGCCTTTGCATTGAGGGCTATCTGAAAACGGCTGTGGCGCTGAAGTTGCCTGTGAATGTGGAGTTGGTGGCATGTGAAACCCGCATGTGGAGCATTCGTTTGTGTGGGATGCTCTTCCAGGTTCAATCCAAGATAATGCACTCAAAGGGCACTAAGCATAGAGTGTGAAAACTGAGTTTCCTTGAGAGCTGCTTGGAAGCCTGATGGTGTGTGAAGTTAGTGAGCCAAATGGAGTTGTTCTCCCACAAGAACCACTCGGCTGATCCTTCTTCAATATGCCCTTCACCAACATGCAGTGTTTCCTTGATTGAATTAGCTCTCACACCAATATTTGCGTCTAGAGCCTTTGCATTGAGGGCTATCTGAAAACGGCTGTGGTGCTGAAGTTGCCTGTGAATGTGGAGTTGGTGGCATGTGAAACCCGCATGTGGAGCATTCGTTTGTGTGGGAAGCTCTGCCGGAGTCCAGCTCCAGCCGAGAGTTCGGAGCTCGGGAAGGGTGCATGTAGTTGGCGATAAAGAAAGACACAGACACTGACACTTGGTGCGTTCTCACCACAGCCCAAGAAAAGGCTGTCCTTTTTATTTTCTCAAAACCTCACAAGCTTCTGCACAAGCAACTAATTGTTCTATTTTTTTTTTACTTCAAGACTAAGGGGGCATGTACAGACATTCGGTCATTCCGTCTGCACTTCAGGGCTAAGCAGGTGTCCCCAGAGATAATTCTTTAAAACACTGTATTCATATTCTCCAAAGCAAGCCATTATTCATTCTTTAACAGTAGCCATGGAGCAGCAGCCAGGACTCCAAGGCCAAGGCACATGCGATTTCCTGCTAATCAGTAGTACATTCCTACCACATTTCTATTTTTACAACCTGCCCATTATTCGATGGGAAAATAGTTTACAAGAGAAAAAATATAATTCTAACAACAAAAATTACAAATATTAAATCCCTCTACAACTATAGACCCTATAACCCCATAAACAATAAAACAATAATCAAAAGCACTTTTCTTTAATAGAAGCATCCTTAATTCCTCTAGCTAAAAATTATAAAAGCGGCTAAAACAGCTACATTTTCTATGCTCCAAAAAATTGCAAAACAGGCTAGCCTATAAAATAACAATAACTATACTTATTGCCATAGCAATTTCAGCTCTCACTCCCATCACTTGCATTCCCGTGGGTCCACTGGGTGCTACCTGACTGGCCAGGCCCTGGAAAGGAGGCAGATCCGCCTCACCTGTGACCTCCTGTCTTCCTGCTGCCTCCTGGCCTTGAACCAGTCATTATTTTAGGGCAGGGCACTCGTGCAGTGCTCCCAACATCTCCCCCTTTTTGTTTTAATAAGCAAGAGACCGTGCCTGTCCTAGGTGTTCCGAGTTAGGGCTCTCCTTACCCGTCATGGGCTAATCGCGTAGCTGTGAACACGGCGCCTGTCTTAGGTTGGTAAAGCCTTGTCGGATACTTACCCGTCTTTGACTACCAGTCTAGCATGCTTAACCATACCTGGGGGGAGGCCCCTGCTCCCAGGGCCATCAGGACCTGTTGCATAATGGCATTATCTTGCCGATGTCTCAGGCACATAAACCAGACATGCAGGAAGATCACGAGGCACAATAACCCTCCAAGGGACAGAAACCCAAGTCCATGTATGCCCCAGCCCACCACAGATTGTAAACCCGGGTGACATAGATGGTTACAATTTTTTCCCAAGCGGACAGTGTATAAATTATCAAACAGAACATTCCAACTCCCATACAAATAAACCAAAACGCTTCTCCATAAATCAGCTGCAAGTTGGAAACTGAGAGGTCCTCAGATAATATGTCCACCTGTTCTTAGATCAAGTTCACTCATCAGTTCATAATTAGCAAGTCAGTCCAAACATGTTGGTTAAACTGCTCCTGTGTCTGAAGAACCACAGAGGGCTGCTTAGTCATAGTCGCCAATACAGCAGTCACTAGGGCCACAATGGCCATGGCGTCAGTAGCGGCAGCTGTAGCTATTGCTGTCACAATGGCAGCGGTAACCCCGAAGTCGTGCTCTGGTCATAGGAGGACTGACAGGTCTTCTTTAACCGCCGTTGGTCTGGGAAATAGGTGGGCACGCACATCACTACAGCCAGCGGGTGCTCGATTGTATTCCAATTTTCTGAAAAAGAGCAATCTGTTCCACAAGTTAAGTGAATCCCTACCTAACCAGCATTATTAACAAAAAGATAAAACTCTATGGTGCTTTTGTTACCATGATCAGAAACCAAGTGGGACATTCTGAAGGCTTTTAAACTGAAAATAAACTATGGCAGCTGGGTAAGATCAGCAATTGAGCTATCCTATCCCTGGGGGAAGAGGCCATTGGTTATTGGCTCTCCTTAAGTCTTCTCCCAAGTATTCCCACTGTGGCACATTAAGGAGGCCCTCTTCTAAGGTGGTGAGAGAGATTTTCACCGGGCCTTGCCACACAGGGGAGCTGTTTTCTTCACACCTTTGTGTCATCCACACCTACTGCACAGACCCCAGCATCTCCCCTTTTTATATTATTGAGTAGAAGGATGCGCAGTTCTCTGCGAGTGGCTCGAATCATGGAGCTCAAACGTCGGAAGATGACTGGGCCAAGAAACAACACAAAAAGAAGAACAATCAGCGTGATGCCCAAATTAATAAGGAATGAGAAAAAGGTCTTATCAGAGATAAAAGATGAAAGAGATTGTAAAAATTGATTAGCAACACGTCCCGCGGAAAGGGCCTGAAGATGAGAGCGAGAGATGGCAGAAATCTGGGCATGTAGTTCCTGGATGCTGAAAATAGTAGAAGTACTATTCCATACACCTTGGAGATGAGTTTGAATACTATTCCAGGAATCATTTGAGTAAATATAAGGCAGTGGAGTGACACAGATCCATTTATAATTACTATGACAAGTGGCACCAAATCTGGTTTTTAAATGTTGAATTTCATTGCCAATATAAATTACTGCCTCTTCCAATGCATTAACCTTAGCCTCTAAATTCTTATCAATACTTTCCTGGGTAAACAAAGCAAGGCTAACATTACGGGAAAGAGTATTAACATGATGAGCTGTATGAACTTGTTGTGTCAATGCAGTCGCTGAAGCTGTAAGAGAACCAATAAGGGTAATAAAGGCAATGAGACCTAAAAATAAGGAAACCACAAAACGTTTAGGACGGGATAAAGCTGTAGAAATTGATTCCAATGCATAAAGAGCGGCATCATCATACCATGGCTCAGTCAAATTTACAGGTAACATCACATATGAGGGCCTTCTTAAGATGACAAAGGTACCTGGCGTCAGGGAAGAATTAAGACAATTAGTAACAATACACTTAGTACAAATTACAGTGTACATAGAACCATTTCGGATAATGGAGAGGGAACCTAAGGGTCCCTCTGTGAGGACAAGGAAAGGAGAAGGAAGGCAAGCACGAACATTCTTGGAAACTGGTGATTTAAAGGGCGTCGAAAAATGACTGAATCTGTTGCTGCAAACAATTTATATAGATGAGGCTGAGGAATAGGGTTATTAGAGGGAAGAAGTAGGAAAATAGGAGTTACCCATCCAGGGCCATACCAGTGATTAATGACTGTGGAGGGTGGAAAAAACTCATTAAACCAATTAAAATGCTTTATCAACAAATTTAAAGATGGAAGGAGATTATCATGAGGAGTGGAGGTGGACCACTCATATATGAGATTGGTGTCATTAGATACCTGAAAAGAAGCAGTTTTACCAGGAAACACACACTGATACCAGGTCGGGTAGCCTGTATAGGGATTAATATGGTCCCAGGCATGAAGAAGGTCAGTATGAGGTTGACAAGCTGCAATAGATGAAGGGGCAGAAACAGAAGGATGAGTTTCAACGCTGTTGGGTCTCGAAAAACCTGCAACAGAAGCAAAACTAAGAATCCAAAGCAGTTGCTTCTGTTGCCAGGACCTTAAGCGACCTGAGGGCTTTTTGGGCGGATCAGGATTAGGGGAATCTGTAATGACAAATCGACGAGTTAAGGTAATACAACCGGGGGTAGGAAGGACACCTGGGGATGAAAAGCAAATAGGTAAAGCATCTGCATGCCCATGATAATCAAAGGGTTGGGAAACCTTGTGAATGACAAAGGAGTCCTGACTGCCTCCCATGAGGGAGGAGTCAGAGGTAAATACCTTAATCTCCTGATAATTCCATGTGGCTGGATGGAGTAAAGGAGGGTCAGGAATATAGGCCCAATATTGGTGGGCAGTGGCCATGGGTAAGAAACCCACCTGAACTGTAAGGATGGCAAGTATGGCGATAAACAAATTATCAGGAGTGCAAGGGCGCTGCTGAGAAATTACCATCCGTTGGGCTGAAGAGGTTAGGGCTTGGACCTGGCCCCAAATAGGAGGAGAGACTCGGCGCGTAGAGGCTGCTCGTGGATGTAAGGTAGAAGGAGGTTGAAGCTGTAAGTCGGACATGAGGATCGGGAGGAATTCCTCAGTGGCTAATAAATCAGGCTTCTTAGGCACACTGCTCTCAGGGGAAGATGACTCAGGTGGGCATTCCACAGGTATCCGAGGCGGAGGTGTTGTCAGGAGTGACGGCGGATGACGTCTCTTGTGGGACGGATGTCCTGACTGTGGTGGAGGCCTCGGGAGTTGAGGAAGGCTGGACATGATGCCTAATTAGTCGATCTGGAATCCAAATTGGAGAGTCTGAGTCCTGTGGGAAAACACAAGCATATCCTCTTCCGGAAGTTAGGAGGAAATCAGGTCCCTTCCATTGACCTGTAAGGGTATCTTTCCATTTCACCAGAGGTTTAGGAGAGGATCCAATATGAGAACAATGTCTAGAGAATGAACTTTCACCGTTCTGATCCAAATTAAGATGATTAAGTACAAACAAGGCATGGTTTAAAATATAATGAGGTGATAAATGCTTGAATTCACCCTGTTGTAATTTAAATATTTGCGTTTTTAAAATCTGGTTAGAACGCTCAACTATGGCTTGACCTTGGGGGTTATAAGGAATTCCAGTGGAATGAGAAATAGAAAACATAGAACAAAATGATTGAAATGCCTTAGAAGTATATGCTGGTGCATTATCTGTCTTTATAGCTTTAGGGCAACCAAGCACTGCAAAGCAAGCGCATAAATGCTGTGTAACATCTTTAACTGCTTCCCCAGTTCGAGCCGTAGCCCAAATTACATGTGAGAATGTGTCAACAACAACATGCACATATGCTACTCGTCCAAAGCTGGCAATGTGGGTAACATCCATTTGCCATAAATCATTAGGCCGCAAACCTCTAGGGTTAACTCCCATCTTAGGAGCGGAATGCACCTCAGGGCAGACTGCACATTCTCGCACAATAGCTCGAGCTGCCTCGCGGGGCAGACGAAACTGGAATCTGAGCGCAGTAGCATTCTGATGGTGAAGAGCATGATTCTCTCTAGCAGCCTGAACTGTACCCACAATTTTAGTTAGAGAGTCAGCTAGTGCATTGCCCTCATGCACTGGTCCAGGCAGATTAGAATGGGCTCTCACATGCCCTACAAAAAAAGGCAAATTTCTAAGATTAATTAAATCTTGTAGCTGGGTAAGCAAGGCAATAATAGCAGTGTGACTGCCAGTTAAAGGAGTAGTTTCTATATATGGGAAAAGAGTGGCAATATAAGATGAATCTGTATAAAGATTAAAAGCAACATGCTTCAAACGTTTAAATGCCTCAATAACAGCACAAAGTTCCACTCTCTGAGCCGATTTCTCCTCTGTCTTAAAGGACATTTTTTGAGAATCAATAATTAATGAAGCCATTCCATTTGATGATCCATCTGTAAAGACTAAAGACGCAGGCTGAGGCACAGGAGTTGAGGAACAAGTTTTTTGAAATATAACAGGATGGCTTTTAATAAAATGTAAAAGGGGATTTTGGGGCAAATGATGTGAAATTTTACCCACAAAGGTCAAGAGCGCAATTTGCCATGTCTCATCCTCTGATATCAAATAAGTAAGCTGTTGAGAGCTATAAGGAACAATTATTTCATCAACATCTTTACCAAAGAGCTCTTTACTTCTATAACGTCCTTTCATAATCAAGGTAGAAATTAAAACACAATAGGGAGTAATAACCTTTTTATGCATGGAAGAAAGATGTAGCCATTCTAAAGGCCCTTGTTGCCACAAGCATCCAGTTGGGGTATGAGTAGTGGGTAAAATAACTAATTGCCAAGGGAGATTATAGTCAATTCTAAGAACTCTATTTTGAGATAATTTAGATTCAAACAACTGTAATGCTTTCTTTGCCTCATCTGTCAATAGTCGTGGAGACCGTGGGTTAGAGTCTCCTCTTAGTATATTAAACAAAGGCTGAAGGTCAGCAGTAGTTAATCTTAAATAGGGACGTAACCAATTTATATCCCCCAGGAGTTTTTGAAAATCATTAAGGGTTGTTAAATTATCCATCCTAATCTGTAAAGTTTGGGGTGAAACGAAATTAGAATGTATTGGCCATCCCAAGAAATTATAAGGAGGTTGTACTTGAATTTTTTCAGGAGCTATTATTAGACCATGATTAGTCAAAACTTCGATTAATTGAGTAAGAGCTGTTTGCAGAAAAGCTCTGTCCTTATGAGAGATTAATATATCATCCATATAATGAATAACATAAATTGTTGGAAATTTTTCCCTAAACTGCTGTAAGGCTAAATCCACAAATTTTTGACATAAGGTAGGACTATTTTTCATACCTTGGGGCAAAACTTTCCACTGAAACCGTTGAAAAGGCCGTTTTAAATTAGTGGAAGGCAGGCTAAAAGCAAATTTAGGCCTATCATTTGGGTGCAGAGGAATGGTAAAAAAACAATCTTGTAGATCTACAACAATAATATTATCTCCCCTCGGAACTGCAACAGGGGAGGGCAATCCTGGCTGAAGTGCTCCCATGGGCTCCATGACAGCATTAACTTTCCTTAAGTCCTGAAGTAATCTCCACTTCCCTGATTTTTTCTTAATGACAAAAATTGGAGTATTCCAAGGACTAGTAGAAGATTCTAAATGTCCTGATAAGAGTTGTTCATTGATTAATTGAGATGCTGCCTGTAATTTTTCTGAGGTTAGGGGCCACTGCTCTACCCACACAGGCGTGGAAGAAGTCCATATTATAGGGTCTGCTGTTATTTGGACAGTGGCCCCGATAAAAAATCCTGATAACCTAAGCCTGCTTTATCATGCTTTGGTCGTACGGAGACAGGACATGTCCTTCCTTGAAGAGACTTGCCCAGGCCTTTATCAGGATGGAAACCCATCTGTAGCATTTGTGAGGTTACAAGCTCATTAGGACTTACAAGTAATAGGCCCATTTGTGCCATGACATCCCTTCCCCATAAGGAGATGGGGAGAGATGGCACGATGTAAGGAGAAAAGGTTCCTTGCTGCTCCCCATCTGACCAAGGCAGGACTTGGGAACTTTTAGCTACATTAGAGGCATGACCAAGCCCCACAAGATGCGAGGGGGTCATCTGAGTGGGCCAAGAAGAAGGCCAATCTTTCCCAGCTATACAAGATACATCAGCTCCCGTGTCCATCAGTCCAAGAAACTTTCTCCCTTGAATTTCTAATACTTTAGTAGGTCGCTGAGTCTGAATTTCCTGAATCCAGAAGGCTGCATTACTAGAGCCAAATGCATTTTTACCTCGGGGAAGCTGAGATGCTGACCTGCCCATGCTAAAATAAGGCATAATAATTAACTGTGCAATTCTCTGACCAGGGTGTATAACAACCGTCTTCGTTGGTGGCCCTATCATAACTTGAATTTCACCAGAATAGTCAGCATCCACTACCCCAGGAATAACTTGGATTCCTTGCAAAGAGGTGGAGCTTCTCCCTAAAATAAGTCCCATCGTGCCTACTGGCAAAGGTCCAAAAACTCCAGTGGCCAGGCAAACAACTGGTGAGTCAGGGGTTAATACTGCTGAGGTGGAGGAGCTGAGGTCCAGTCCTGCGCTGCCTGGGGTGGCACGCTGAAGGTCTGAGACCCGCCTGACTGCAGGAAAGGGTTGACTGAGGCTTGTAATGTCCCCATTATTTGGGGGGCCCGGGACTGGGCCCGCCTCCCGTTTCCCTGCGTCTGGGCTTGGACAGGCTGATTAAATTGGCTTTGAGGCAATAAAACAGTCCCATTCTTGTGAAATTTAGACTGACAATCCTTCTGCCAATGAAATCCTTTTTCACATCGTGGGCAAAGAGTGTGAGGAGGATTTATATTAGGTTTAAGATTGTTCACATAAGTTTTTTCCTGTCTGAAACTTTGAGACAAATTTTTAGTGGGACAGCTGTGGCTGAAATGCCCTACTTCACCACAGCAATAACAATTGTTTCTTTTTTGACTTCCTTGATTACCTCTCATGTTCTTTAAAATCTGAGTAGCAGTTTGACCTTGAAGAGCCGCAGCAATAGTTAACCCTTGCATGTAGGTTGGAGTTACTTCAACACAAGCTCGAACATAGTCTGACAAGTCTCCTGTCCTTTTCACTGGCTGAATCAAGGTCTGGCAAGTTGGAGTAGCATTTTCAAAAGCTAGCTGTTTAACTATGAGATCTGTAGCTGTACTGTTAATTACTGTCCGGCTCACTGCTTCGGTGAGTCGAGCTACAAAATCTTCAAAAGGCTCCTCAGGCTTCTGCTTAACATTTACAAAACCCGAGGACTTCTGATTTGGAGACGGCAGGCGTTTCCATGCTCCCAATGCCAGGGAGGAGATAAGCTGTAATGTCTCCTTAGGTAGATTAAGCTGTTCTGAAACGCCAAGATGAGTACCCTGTCCTAGAAGCATGTCTAGCGTAAGAAACTTGCCACGCCTCACAGATCCATGAGACTTTACTTCTGCCTTAGCTAATTCCTCATATTCCATTTTCCACAAAAGAAAGTTTCCTCCGGTGAGGCAAGCCTTAGCAACCTGAAACCAATCATACGGAGTCATCCACTTTGCTGCTAGTCCTTCCACCATTGCCATAGTGTATGGGGAGTTTGGCCCGTAGTCAGAGACAGCATGCTTTAATTCTTTAAGAAGCTTATAAGGCAACGGTTCCCATTCAGGTTCTTCCCATTCATAGACAACAGGAAAACAGAAAAAATCACCCTCCTTATGTGCCTGCTGTATTGCTCCTCTAAAGCCAATCTTCGCTGGGTCTGGTCTAGCTGGCAAGGGCTCGCACTGCTTAGCCAAATATCTTGAAGGCTTATCATCAACAGCAAGCGACCATCTATCGCGTAACTCAACTGTTTGCCCTTCTTCACAATCCTTAACTTCTGATCTAAGTGTCTCTGGTTTTGAAAGATCTTCTTCTTCACCTGTTAAGCCTTCCTGGTCATTTTTAGAATAATTTACCTTATCTTCAGGACAGGCACTTTCCATAGAGCCATAAATAGAGCCTGAGCCTCCCTTTTTACGGTTAATCAAGGGAGTGTGTTCCTGAGGTGGAGCAGTCGGGGAGGACAGGGCATAAGCATCTGTCCCCGTATCCAGTGTCTGTCTCAATATTGCCCAAATAGCATAGGCTGAGGAAGGCATGTCAGCCCCCCTGTGGCTGCGATACCACCTCTTTATGTCATTCCCTACCTGATCCCATGTCTGTAAATCTAAAGTTCCTTCCTCCGGGAACCAAGGACTAATTGTCCGTATAAACTGCAAAAATCCTGAAAGCTCTTTTTTACTAACCTTAATGCCTTTCTTTTGTAAAGTATGCTTAATAATATCAGCGTACAGGCTTCTGTCGCTGGATGCACTCTGTCCCATTTTTACTCTTTAGCAACAGAGGGTACAAAACTTCTCAAGAAATGTTCTGACTATTCACCCCTCCTAACCTGACCTTCTGTCAGGGGGCCTGCAGCACCCTGGGTGAAGTCCTATCCACGCCGCAAAGAGAAAGAAAGAAAAGACCTACCTTCGTCGAGCCCCACGTTGGGCGCCACTTGCCGGAGTCCAGCTCCAGCCGAGAGTTCGGAGCTCGGGAAGGGTGCGTGGAGTTGGCGATAAAGAAAGACACAGACACTGACACTTGGTGCGTTCTCACCACAGCCCAAGAAAAGGCTGTCCTTTTTATTTTCTCAAAACCTCACAAGCTTCTGCACAAGCAACTAATTGTTCTATTTTTTTTTACTTCAAGACTAAGGGGGCATGTACAGACATTCGGTCATTCCGTCTGCACTTCAGGGCTAAGCAGGTGTCCCCAGAGATAATTCTTTAAAACACTGTATTCATATTCTTCAAAGCAAGCCATTATTCATTCTTTAACAGTAGCCATGGAGCAGCAGCCAGGACTCCAAGGCCAAGGCACATGCGATTACCTGCTAATCAGTAGTACATTCCTACCACATTTCTATTTTTACAACTTGCCCATTATTCGATGGGAAAATAGTTTACAAGAGAAAAAATATAATTCTAAAAACAAAAATTACAAATATTAAATCCCTGTACAACTATAGATCCTATAAACCCATAAACAATAAAACAATAATCAAAAGCACTTTTCTTTAATAGAAGCATCCTTAATTCCTCTAGCTAAAAATTATAAAATCGGCTAAAACAGCTACATTTTCTATGCTCCAAAAAATTGCAAAAACAGGCTAGCCTATAAAATAACAATAACTATACTTATTGCCATAGCAATTTCAGCTCTCACTCCCATCACTTGCATTCCCGTGGGTCCACTGGGTGCTACCTGACTGGCCAGGCCCTGGAAAGGAGGCAGATCCGCCTCACCTGTGACTTCCTGTCTTCCTGCTGCCTCCTGGCCTTGAACCAGTCATTATTTTAGGGCAGGGCACTCGTGCAGTGCTCCCAACAATGCTCCTCCAGGTTCATTCCTAGATAATGCACTCAAAGGGCACTAAGCATAGAGTGTGAAAACTGAGTTTCCTTGAGAGCTGCTTGGAAGCCTGATGGTGTGTGCAGTTAGTGAGCCAAATGGAGTTGTTCTCCCACAAGAACCACTCGGCTGATCCTTCTTCAATATGTCCTTCACCAACATGCAGTGTTTCCTTGATTGAATTAGCTCTCACACCAATATTTGCGTCTAGAGCCTTTGCATTGAGGGCTATCTGAAAACGGCTGTGGCGCTGAAGTTGCCTGAGGATGTGGAGTTGGTGGCATGTGAAACCCGCATGTGGAGCATTCGTTTCTGTGGGATGCTCTACCAGGTTCAATCCAAGATAATGCACTCAAAGGGCACTAAGCATAGAGTGTGAAAACTGAGTTTCCTTGAGAGCTGCTTGGAAGCCTGATGGTGTGTGAAGTTAGTGAGCCAAATGGAGTTGTTCTCCCACAAGAACCACTCGGCTGATCTTTCTTCAAAATGCCCTTCAACAACATGAAGTGTTTCCTTGATTGAATTAGCTCTCACACCAATATTTGCGTCTAGAGCCTTTGCATTGAGGGCTATCTGAAAACGGCGTTGGCGCTGAAGTTGCCTGTGAATGTGGAGTTGGTGGCATGTGAAACCCGCATGTGGAGCATTCGTTTGTGTGGGATGCTCACCAAGCTTCATTTCAGTCCTAGGCACTCAAAGGGCACTAAGCATAGAGTGTGAAAACTGAGTTTCCTTGAGAGCTGCTTGGAAGCCTGATGGTGTGTGAAGTTAGTGAGCCAAATGGAGTTGTTCTCCCACAAGAACCACTCGGCTGATCCTTCTTCAATATGCCCTTCACCAACATGCAGTGTTTCCTTGATTGAATTAGCTCTCACACCAATATTTGCGTCTAGAGCCTTTGCATTGAGGGCTATCTGAAAACGGCTGTGGCGCTGAAGTTGCCTGTGAATGTGGAGTTGGTGGCATGTGAAACCCGCATGTGGAGCATTCGTTTGTGTGGGATGCTCTTCCAGGTTCATTCCTAGATAATGCACTCAAAGGGCACTAAGCATAGAGTGTGAAAACTGAGTTTCCTTGAGAACTGCTTGGAAGCCTGATGGTGTGTGAAGTTAGTGAGCCAAATGGAGTTGTTCTCCCACAAGAACCACTCGGCTGATCCTTCTTCAATATGCCCTTCACCAACATGCAGTGTTTCCTTGATTGAATTAGCTCTCACACCAATATTTGCGTCTAGAGCCTTTGCATTGAGGGCTATCTGAAAACGGCTGTGGCGCTGAAGTTGCCTGTGAATGTGGAGTTGGTGGCATGTGAAACCCGCATGTGGAGCATTCGTTTGTGTGGGATGCTCTACCAGGTTCATTCCTAGATAATGCACTCAAAGGCCACTAAGCATAGAGTGTGAAAACTGAGTTTCCTTGAGAGCTTCTTGGAAGCCTGATGGTGTGTGAAGTTAGTGAGCCAAATGGAGTTGTTCTCCCACAAGAACCACTCGGCTGATCCTTCTTCAATATGCCCTTCACCAACATGCAGTGTTTCCTTGATTGAATTAGCACTCACACCAGTATTTGCGTCTCGAGCCTTTGCATTGAGGGCTATCTGAAAACGGCTGTGGCGCTGAAGTTGCCTGTGAATGTGGAGTTGGTGGCATGTGTAACCCGCATGTGGAGCATTCGTTTGTGTGGGATGCTCTTCCAGGTTCATTCCTAGATAATGCACTCAAAGGGCACTAAGCATAGAGTGTGAAAAGTGAGTTTCCTTGAGAGCCTCTTGGAAGCCTGATGGTGTGTGAAGTTAGTGAGCCAAATGGAGTTGTTCTCCCACAAGAACCACTCGGCTGATCCTTCTTCAATATGCCCTTCACCAACATGCAGTGTTTCCTTGATTGAATTAGCTCTCACACCAATATTTGCGTCTAGAGCCTTTGCATTGAGGGCTATCTGAAAACGGCTGTGGCGCTGAAGTTGCCTGAATGTGGAGTTGGTGGCATGTGAAACCCGCATGTGGAGCATTCGTTTGTGTGGGATGCTCACCAAGCTTCATTTCAGTCCTAGGCACTCAAAAGGCACTAAGCATAGAGTGTGAAAACTGAGTTTCCTTGAGAGCTGCTTGGAAGCCTGATGGTGTGTGAAGTTAGTGAGCCAAATGGAGTTGTTCTCCCACAAGAACCACTCGGCTGATCCTTCTTCAATATGCCCTTCACCAACATGCAGTGTTTCCTTGATTGAATTAGCTCTCACACCAATATTTGCGTCTAGAGCCTTTGCATTGAGGGCTATCTGAAAATGGCTGTGGCGCTGAAGTTGCCTGTGAATGTGGAGTTGGTGGCATGTGAAACCCGCATGTGGAGCATTCGTTTGTGTGGGATGCTCTACCAGGTTCATTCCTAGATAATGCACTCAAAGTGCACTAAGCATAGAGTGTAAAAAGTGAGTTTCCTTGAGAGCCTCTTGGAAGCCTGATGGTGTGTGAAGTTAGTGAGCCAAATGGAGTTATTCTCCCACAAGAACCACTCGGCTGATCCTTCTTCAATATGCCCTTCACCAACATGCAGTGTTTCCTTGATTGAATTAGCTCTCACACCAATATTTGCGTCTAGAGCCTTTGCATTGAGGGCTATCTGAAAACGGCTGTGGCGCTGAAGTTGCCTGAGAATGTGGAGTTGGTGGCATGTGAAACCCGCATGTGGAGCATTCGTTTGTGTGGGATGCTCTACCAGGTTCATTCCTAGATAATGCACTCAAAGGGCACTAAGCATAGAGTGTGAAAACTGAGTTTCCTTGAGAGCTGCTTGGAAGCCTGATGGTGGGTGAAGTTAGTGAGCCAAATGGAGTTGTTCTCCCACAAGAACCACTCGGCTGATCCTTCTTCAATATGCCCTTCACCAACATGCAGTGTTTCCTTGATTGAATTAGCTCTCACACCAATATTTGCGTCTAGAGCCTTTGCATTGAGGGCTATCTGAAAACGGCTGTGGCGCTGAAGTTGCCTGTGAATGTGGAGTTGGTGGCATGTGAAACCCGCATGTGGAGCATTCGTTTGTGTGGGATGCTCTACCAGGTTCATTCCTAGATAATGCACTCAAAGGGCACTAAGCATAGAGTGTGAAATCTGAGTTTCCTTGAGAGCTTCTTGGAAGCCTGATGGTGTGTGAAGTTAGTGAGCCAAATGGAGTTGTTCTCCCACAAGAACCACTCGGCTGATCCTTCTTCAATATGCCCTTCACCAACATGCAGTGTTTCCTTGATTGAATTAGCTCTCACACCAATATTTGCGTCTAGAGCCTTTGCATTGAGGGCTAAACTAAAATGGCTGTGGCGCTGAAGTTGCCTGAGAATGTGGAGTTGGTGCCATGTGAAACCCGCATGTGGAGCATTCGTTTGTGTGGGATGCTCACCAAGCTTCATTTCAGTCCTAGGCACTCAAAGGGCACTAAGCATAGAGTGTGAAAACTGAGTTTCCTTGAGAGCTGCTTGGAAGCCTGATGGTGTGTGCAGTTAGTGAGCCAAATGGAGTTGTTCTCCCACAAGAACCACTCGGCTGATCCTTCTTCAAAATGCCCTTCACCAACATGCAGTGTTTCCCTGATTGAATTAGCTCTCACACCAATATTTGCGTCTAGAGCCTTTGCATTGAGGGCTATCTGAAAACGGCTGTGGCGCTGAAGTTGCCTGTGAATGTGGAGTTGGTGGCATGTGAAACCCGCATGTGGAGCATTCGTTTGTGTGGGATGCTCTACCAGGTTCATTCCTAGATAATGCTCTCAAAGGGCACTAAGCATAGAGTGTAAAAACTGAGTTTTCTCGAGAGCTGCTTGGAAGCCTGATGGTGTGTGAAGTTAGTGAGCCAAATGGAGTTGTTCTCCCACAAGAACCACTCGGCTGATCCTGCTTCAATATGCCCTTCACCAACATGCAGTGTTTCCTTGATTGAATTAGCTCTCACACCAATATTTGCGTCTAGAGCCTTTGCATTGAGGGCTATCTGAAAACGGCTGTGGCGCTGAAGTTGCCTGTGAATGTGGAGTTGGTGCCATGTGAAACCCGCATGTGGAGCATTCGTTTGTGTGGGATGCTCTACCAGGTTCATTCCTAGATAATGCACTCAAAGGGCACTAAGCATAGAGTGTGAAAACTGAGTTTCCTTGAGAGCTGCTTGGAAGCCTGATGGTGTGTGAAGTTAGTGAGCCAAATGGAGTTGTTCTCCCACAAGAACCACTCGGCTGATCCTTCTTCAAAATGCCCTTCACCAACATGCAGTGTTTCCTTGATTGAATTAGCTCTCACACCAATATTTGCGTCTAGAGCCTTTGCATTGAGGGCTATCTGAAAACGGCTGTGGTGCTGAAGTTGCCTGTGAATGTGGAGTTGGTGGCATGTGAAACCCGCATGTGGAGCATTCGTTTGTGTGGGATGCTCTACCAGGTTCATTCCTAGATAATGCTCTCAAAGGGCACTAAGCATAGAGTGTAAAAACTGAGTTTTCTCGAGAGCTGCTTGGAAGCCTGATGGTGTGTGAAGTGAGTGAGCCAAATGGAGTTGTTCTCCCACAAGAACCACTCGGCTGATCCTTCTTCAATATGCCCTTCACCAACATGCAGTGTTTCCTTGATTGAATTAGCTCTCACACCAATATTTGCGTCTAGAGCCTTTGCATTGAGGGCTATCTGAAAACGGCTGTGGCGCTGTAGTTGCCTGAGAATGTGGAGTTGGTGGCATGTGAAACCCGCATGTGGAGCATTCGTTTGTGTGGGATGCTCTACCAGGTTCATTCCTAGATAATGCACTCAAAGGCCACTAAGCATAGAGTGTGAAAACTGAGTTTCCTTGAGAGGTGCTTGGAAGCCTGATGGTGTGTGAAGTTAGTGAGCCAAATGGAGTTGTTCTCCCACAAGAACCACTCGGCTGATCCTTCTTCAATATGCCCTTCACCAACATGCAGTGTTTCCTTGATTGAATTAGCTCTCACACCAATATTTGCGTCTAGAGCCTTTGCATTGAGGGCTATCTGAAAACGGCTGTGGCGCTGAAGTTGCCTGTGAATGTGGAGTTGGTGGCATGTGAAACCCGCATGTGGAGCATTCGTTTGTGTGGGATGCTCTACCAGGTTCATTCCTAGATAATGCACTCAAAGGGCACTAAGCATAGAGTGTAAAAACTGAGTTTTCTCGAGAGCTGCTTGGAAGCCTGATGGTGTGTGAAGTTAGTGAGCCAAATGGAGTTGTTCTCCCACAAGAACCAGTCGGCTGATCCTTCTTCAATATGCCCTTCACCAACATGCAGTGTTTCCTTGATTGAATTAGCTCTCACACCAATATTTGCGTCTAGAGCCTTTGCATTGAGGGCTATCTGAAAACGGCTGTGGCGCTGAAGTTGCCTGAGAATGTGGAGTTGGTGGCATGTGAAACCCGCATGTGGAGCATTCGTTTGTGTGGGATGCTCACCAAGCTTCATTTCAGTCCTAGGCACTCAAAGGGCACTAAGCATAGAGTGTGAAAACTGAGTTTCCTTGAGAGCTGCTTGGAAGCCTGATGGTGTGTGAAGTTAGTGAGCCAAATGGAGTTGTTCTCCCACAAGAACCACTCGGCTGATCCTTCTTCAAAATGCCCTTCACCAACATGCAGTGTTTCCTTGATTGAATTAGCTCTCACACCAATATTTGCGTCTAGAGCCTTTGCATTGAGGGCTATCTGAAAACGGCTGTGGCGCTGAAGTTGCCTGTGAATGTGGAGTTGGTGGCATGTGAAACCCGCATGTGGAGCATTCGTTTGTGTGGGATGCTCTACCAGGTTCATTCCTAGATAATGCACTCAAAGGGCACTAAGCATAGAGTGTAAAAACTGAGTATCCTTGAGAGCTGCTTGGAAGCCTGATGGTGTGTGAAGTTAGTGAGCCAAATGGAGTTGTTCTCCCACAAGAACCACTCGGCTGATCCTTCTTCAAAGTGCCCTTCACCAACATTCAGTGTTTCCTTGATTGAATTAGCTCTCACACCAATATTTGCGTCTAGAGCCTTTGCATTGAGGGCTATCTGAAAACGGCTGTGGCTCTGAAGTTGCCTGTGAATGTGGAGTTGGTGCCATGTGAAACCCGCATGTGGAGCATTCGTTTGTGTGGGATGCTCTACCAGGTTCATTCCTAGATAATGCACTCTAAGGGCACTAAGCATAGAGTGTGAAAACTGAGTTTCCTTGAGAGCTGCTTGGAAGCCTGATGGTGTGTGCAGTTAGTGAGCCAAAAGGAGTTGTTCTCCCACAAGAACCACTCGGCTGATCCTTCTTCAATATGCCCTTCACCAACATGCAGTGTTTCCTTGATTGAATTAGCTCTCACACCAATATTTGCGTCTAGAGCCTTTGCATTGAGGGCTACCTGAAAACGGCTGTGGCGCTGAAGTTGCCTGAGAATGTGGAGTTGGTGGCATGTGAAACCCGCATGTGGAGCATTCGTTTGTGTGGGATGCTCACCAAGCTTCATTTCAGTCCTAGGCACTCAAAGGGCACTAAGCATAGAGTGTGAAAACTGAGTTTCCTTGAGAGCTGCTTGGAAGCCTGATGGTGTGTGAAGTTAGTGAGCCAAATGGAGTTGTTCTCCCACAAGAACCACTCGGCTGATCCTTCTTCAATATGCCCTTCACAACATGCAGTGTTTCCTTGATTGAATTAGCGCTCACACCAATATTTGCGTCTAGAGACTTTGCATTGAGGGCTACCTGAAAACGGCTGTGGCGCTGAAGTTGCCTGTGAATGTGCGGTTGGTGGCATGTGAAACCCGTATGTGGAGCATTCGTTTGTGTGGGATGCTCTACCAGGTTCATTCCTAGATAATGCACTCAAAGGGCACTAAGCATAGAGTGTGAAAACTGAGTTTCCTTGAGAGCTGCTTGGAAGCCTGATGGTGTGTGAAGTTAGTGAGCCAAATGGAGTTGTTCTCCCACAAGAACCACTCGGCTGATCCTTCTTCAATATGCCCTTCACCAACATGCAGTGTTTCCTTGATTGAATTAGCTCTCACACCAATATTTGCGTCTAGAGCCTTTGCATTGAGGGCTATCTGAAAACGGCTGTGGCGCTGAAGTTGCCTGTGAATGTGGAGTTGGTGGCACTGAAACCCGCATGTGGAGCATTCGTTTGTGTGGGATGCTCTACCAGGTTCATGCCTAGATAATGCACTCAAAGGGCACTAAGCATAGAGTGTGAAAACTGAGTTTCCTTGAGAGCTGCTTGGAAGCCTGATGGTGTGTGAAGTTAGTGAGCCAAATGGAGTTGTTCTCCCACAAGAACCACTCGGCTGATCCTTCTTCAATATGCCCTTCAGCAACATGCAGTGTTTCCTTGATTGAATTAGCTCTCACACCAATATTTGCATCTAGAGCCTTTGCATTGAGGGCTATCTGAAAACGGCTGTGGCGCTGAAGTTGCCTGTAAATGTGGAGTTGGTGGCATGTGAAACCCGCATGTGGAGCATTCGTATGTGAGGGATGCTCTACCAGGTTCATTCCTAGATAATGCACTCAAAGGGCACTAAGCATAGAGTGTGAAATCTGAGTTTCCTGGAGAGCTGCTTGGAAGCCTGATGGTGTGTGAAGTTAGTGAGCCAAATGGAGTTGTTCTCCCACAAGAACCACTCGGCTGATCCTTCTTCAATATGCCCTTCACCAACATGCAGTGTTTCCTTGATTGAATTAGCTCTCACACAAATATTTGGTTCTAGAGCTTTTGCATTGAGGGCTATCTGAAAACGGCTGTGGCTCTGAAGTTGCCTGAGGATGTGGAGTTGGTGGCATGTGAAACCCGCATGTGGGGCATTCGTTTGTGTGGGATGCTCTACCAGGTTCATTCCTAGATAATGCACTCAAAGGGCACTAAGCATAGAGTGTGAAAACTGAGTTTCCTGGAGAGCTGCTTGGAAGCCTGATGGTGTGTGAAGTTAGTGAGCCAAATGGAGTTGTTCTCCCACAAGAACCACTCGGCTGATCCTTCTTCAATATGCCCTTCACCAACATGCAGTGTTTCCTTGATTGAATTAGCTCTCACACCAATATTTGCGTCTAGAGCCTTTGCATTGAGGGCTATCTGAAAACGGCTGTGGTGCTGAAGTTGCCTGTGAATGTAGAGTTGGTGGCACTGAAACCCGCATGTGGAGCATTCGTTTGTGTGGGATGCTCTACCAGGTTCATGCCTATAATGCACTCAAAGGGCACTAAGCATAGAGTGTGAAATCTGAGTTTCCTTGAGAGCTGCTTGGAAGCCTGATGGTGTGTGAAGTTAGTGAGCCAAATGGAGTTGTTCTCCCACAAGAACCACTCGGCTGATCCTTCTTCAATATGCCCTTCACCAACATGCAGTGTTTCCTTGATTGAATTAGCTCAAACACCAATATTTGCGTCTAGAGCCTTTGCATTGAGGGCTATCTGAAAACGGCTGTGGCGCTGAAGTTGCCTGAGAATGTGGAGTTGGTGGCATGTGAAACCCGCATGTGGAGCATTCGTTTGTGTGGGATGCTCTACCAGGTTCATTCCTAGATAATGCACTCAAAGGGCACTAAGCATAGAGTGTGAAAACTGAGTTTCCTTGAGAGCTGCTTGGAAGCCTGATGGTGTGTGAAGTTAGTGAGCCAAATGGAGTTGTTCTCCCACAAGAACCACTCAGCTATTTAGTCTTCAATATGCCCTTCACCAACATGCAGTGTTTCCTTGATTGAATTAGCTCTCACACAAATATTTGGTTCTAGAGCCTTTGCATTGAGGGCTACCTGAAAACGGCTGTGGCTCTGAAGTTGCCTGAGGATGTGGAGTTGGTGGCATGTGAAAACCGCATGTGGAGCATTCGTTTGTGTGGGATGCTCACCCAGGTTCATTCCTAGATAATGCACTCAAAGGGCACTAAGCATAGAGTGTGAAAACTGAGTTTCCTTGAGAGCTGCTTGGAAGCCTGATGGTGTGTGAAGTTAGTGAGCCAAATGGAGTTGTTCTCCCACAAGAACCACTCGGCTGATCCTTCTTCAATATGCCCTTCACCAACATGCAGTGTTTCCTTGATTGAATTAGCTCTCACACCAATATTTGCGTCTAGAGCCTTTGCATTGAGGGCTATTTGAAAACGGCTGTTGCTCTGAAGTTGCCTGAGGATGTGGAGTTGGTGGCATGTGAAACCCGCATGTGGAGCATTCGTTTGTGTGGGATGCTCTACCAGGTTCATTCCTAGATAATGCACTCAAAGGGCACTAAGCATAGAGTGTGAAAAGTGAGTTTCCTTGAGAGCTGCTTGGAAGCCTGTTGGTGTGTGAAGTTAGTGAGCCAAATGGAGTTGTTCTCCCACAAGAACCACTCGGCTGATCCTTCTTCAATATGCCCTTCACCAACATGCAGTGTTTCCTTGATTGAATTAGCTCTCACACCAATATTTGTGTCTAGAGCCTTTGCATTGAGGGCTATCTGAAAACGGCTGTGGCTCTGAAGTTGCCTGAGGATGTGGAGTTGGTGGCATGTAAAACCCGCATGTGGGGCATTCGTTTGTGTGGGATGCTCTACCAGGTTCATTCCTAGATAATGCACTCAAAGGACACTAAGCATAGAGTGTGAAAACTGAGTTTCCTGGAGAGCTGCTTGGAAGCCTGATGGTGTGTGAAGTTAGTGAGCCAAATGGAGTTGTTCTCCCACAAGAACCACTCGGCTGATCCTTCTTCAATATGCCCTTCACCAACATGCAGTGTTTCCTTGATTGAATTAGCTCTCACACCAATATTTGCGTCTAGAGCCTTTGCATTGAGGGCTATCTGAAAACGGCTGTGGTGCTGAAGTTGCCTGTGAATGTGGAGTTGGTGGCACTGAAACCCGCATGTGGAGCATTCGTTTGTGTGGGATGCTCTACCAGGTTCATGCCTATAATGCACTCAAAGGGCACTAAGCATAGAGTGTGAAATCTGAGTTTCCTTGAGAGCTGCTTGGAAGCCTGATGGTGTGTGAAGTTAGTGAGCCAAATGGAGTTGTTCTCCCACAAGAACCACTCGGCTGATCCTTCTTCAATATGCCCTTCACCAACATGCAGTGTTTCCTTGATTGAATTAGCTCTCACACCAATATTTGCGTCTAGAGCCTTTGCATTGAGGGCTATCTGAAAACGGCTGTGGCGCTGAAGTTGCCTGTGACTGTGGAGTTGGTGGCATGTGAAACCCGCATGTGGAGCATTCGTTTGTGTGGTATGCTCACCCAGGTTCATTCCTAGATAATGCACTCAAAGGGCACTAAGCATAGAGTGTGAAAACTGAGTTTCCTGGAGAGCTGCTTGGAAGCCTGATGGTGTGTGAAGTTAGTGAGCCAAATGGAGTTGTTCTCCCACAAGAACCACTCGGCTGATCCTTCTTCAATATGCCCTTCACCAACATGCAGTGTTTCCTTGATTGAATTAGCTCTCACACCAATATTTGCGTCTAGAGCCTTTGCATTGAGGGCTATCTGAAAACGGCTGTGGCGCTGAAGTTGCCTGAGAATGTGGAGTTGGTGGCATGTGAAACCCGCATGTGGAGCATTCGTTTGTGTGGGATGCTCTACCAGGTTCATTCCTAGATAATGCACTCAAAGGGCACTAAGCATAGAGTGTGAAAACTGAGTTTCCTGGAGAGCTGCTTGGAAGCCTGATGGTGTGTGAAGTTAGTGAGCCAAATGGAGTTGTTCTCCCACAAGAACCACTCGGCTGATCCTTCTTCAATATGCCCTTCACCAACATGCAGTGTTTCCTTGATTGAATTAGCTCTCACACCAATATTTGCGTCTAGAGCCTTTGCATTGAGGGCTATCTGAAAACGGCTGTGGTGCTGAAGTTGCCTGTGAATGTGGAGTTGGTGGCACTGAAACCCGCATGTGGAGCATTCGTTTGTGTGGGATGCTCTACCAGGTTCATGCCTATAATGCACTCAAAGGGCACTAAGCATAGAGTGTGAAATCTGAGTTTCCTTGAGAGCTGCTTGGAAGCCTGATGGTGTGTGAAGTTAGTGAGCCAAATGGAGTTGTTCTCCCACAAGAACCACTCGGCTGATCCTTCTTCAATATGCCCTTCACCAACATGCAGTGTTTCCTTGATTGAATTAGCTCTCACACCAATATTTGCGTCTAGAGCCTTTGCATTGAGGGCTATCTGAAAACGGCTGTGGCTCTGAAGTTGCCTGAGGATGTGGAGTTGGTGGCATGTGAAAACCGCATGTGGAGCATTCGTTTGTGTGGGATGCTCACCCAGGTTCATTCCTAGATAATGCACTCAAAGGCCACTAAGCATAGAGTGTGAAAACTGAGTTTCCTTGAGAGCTGCTTGGAAGCCTGATGGTGTGTGAAGTTAGTGAGCCAAATGGAGTTGTTCTCCCACAAGAACCACTCGGCTGATCCTTCTTCAATATGCCCTTCACCAACATGCAGTGTTTCCTTGATTGAATTAGCTCTCACACCAATATTTGCGTCTAGAGCCTTTGCATTGAGGGCTATTTGAAAACGGCTGTTGCTCTGAAGTTGCCTGAGGATGTGGAGTTGGTGGCATGTGAAACCCGCATGTGGAGCATTCGTTTGTGTGGGATGCTCTACCAGGTTCATTCCTAGATAATGCACTCAAAGGGCACTAAGCATAGAGTGTGAAAAGTGAGTTTCCTTGAGAGCTGCTTGGAAGCCTGTTGGTGTGTGAAGTTAGTGAGCCAAATGGAGTTGTTCTCCCACAAGAACCACTCGGCTGATCCTTCTTCAACATGCCCTTCACCAACATGCAGTGTTTCCTTGATTGAATTAGCTCTCACACCAATATTTGTGTCTAGAGCCTTTGCATTGAGGGCTATCTGAAAACGGCTGTGGCTCTGAAGTTGCCTGAGGATGTGGAGTTGGTGGCATGTGAAACCCGCATGTGGGGCATTCGTTTGTGTGGGATGCTCTACCAGGTTCATTCCTAGATAATGCACTCAAAGGGCACTAAGCATAGAGTGTGAAAACTGAGTTTCCTGGAGAGCTGCTTGGAAGCCTGATGGTGTGTGAAGTTAGTGAGCCAAATGGAGTTGTTCTCCCACAAGAACCACTCGGCTGATCCTTCTTCAGTATGCCCTTCACCAACATGCAGTGTTTCCTTGATTGAATTAGCTCTCACACCAATATTTGCGTCTAGAGCCTTTGCATTGAGGGCTATCTGAAAACGGCTGTGGTGCTGAAGTTGCCTGTGAATGTGGAGTTGGTGGCACTGAAACCCGCATGTGGAGCATTCGTTTGTGTGGGATGCTCTACCAGGTTCATGCCTATAATGCACTCAAAGGGCACTAAGCATAGAGTGTGAAATCTGAGTTTCCTTGAGAGCTGCTTGGAAGCCTGATGGTGTGTGAAGTTAGTGAGCCAAATGGAGTTGTTCTCCCACAAGAACCACTCGGCTGATCCTTCTTCAATATGCCCTTCACCAACATGCAGTGTTTCCTTGATTGAATTAGCTCTCACACCAATATTTGCGTCTAGAGCCTTTGCATTGAGGGCTATCTGAAAACGGCTGTGGCGCTGAAGTTGCCTGAGAATGTGGAGTTGGTGGCATGTGAAACCCGCATGTGGAGCATTCGTTTGTGTGGGATGCTCTACCAGGTTCATTCCTAGATAATGCACTCAAAGGGCACTAAGCATAGAGTGTGAAAACTGAGTTTCCTGGAGAGCTGCTTGGAAGCCTGATGGTGTGTGAAGTTAGTGAGCCAAATGGAGTTGTTCTCCCACAAGAACCACTCAGCTGATTCTTCTTCAATATGCCCTTCACCAACATGCAGTGTTTCCTTGATTGAATTAGCTCTCACACAAATATTTGGTTCTAGAGCCTTTGCATTGAGGGCTATCTGAAAACAGCTGTGGCTCTGAAGTTGCCTGAGGATGTGGAGTTGGTGGCATGTGAAACCCCCATGTGGAGCATTCGTTTGTGTGGGATGCTCTACCAGGTTCATTCCTAGATAATGCACTCAAAGGGCACTAAGCATAGAGTGTGAAAACTGAGTTTCCAGGAGAGCTGCTTGTAAGCCTGATGGTGTGTGAAGTTAGTGAGCCAAATGGAGTTGTTCTCCCACAAGAACCACTCGGCTGATTCTTCTTCAATATGCCCTTCACCAACATGCAGTGTTTCCTTGATTGAATTAGCTCTCACACCAATATTTGCGTCTAGAGCCTTTGCATTGAGGGCTATTTGAAAACGGCTGTTGCTCTGAAGTTGCCTGAGGATGTGGAGTTGGTGGCATGTGAAACCCGCATGTGGAGCATTCGTTTGTGTGGGATGCTCTACCAGGTTCATTCCTAGATAATGCACTCAAAGGGCACTAAGCATAGAGTGTGAAAAGTGAGTTTCCTTGAGAGCTGCTTGGAAGCCTGTTGGTGTGTGAAGTTAGTGAGCCAAATGGAGTTGTTCTCCCACAAGAACCACTCGGCTGATCCTTCTTCAATATGCCCTTCACCAACATGCAGTGTTTCCTTGATTGAATTAGCTCTCACACAAATATTTGGTTCTAGAGCCTTTGCATTGAGGGCTATCTGAAAACGGCTGTGGCTCTGAAGTTGCCTGTGAATGTGGAGTTGATGGCATGTGAAACCCGCATGTGGAGCATTCGTTTGTGTGGGATGCTCTATCAGGTTCATTCCTAGATATTGCACTCAAAGGGCACTAAGCATAGAGTGTGAAAACTGAGTTTCCAGGAGAGCTGCTTGGAAGCCTGATGGTGTGTGAAGTTAGTGAGCCAAATGGAGTTGTTCTCCCACAAGAACCACTCGGCTGATCCTTCTTCAATATGCCCTTCACCAACATGCAGTGTTTCCTTGATTGAATTAGCTCTCACACCAATATTTGCGTCTAGAGCCTTTGCATTGAGGGCTATCTGAAAACGGCTGTGGCGCTGAAGTTGCCTGAGAATGTGGAGTTGGTGGCATGTGAAACCCGCATGTGGAGCATTCGTTTGTGTGGGATGCTCTACCAGGTTCATTCCTAGATAATGCACTCAAAGGGCACTAAGCATAGAGTGTGAAAACTGAGTTTCCTTGAGAGCTGCTTGGAAGCCTGATGGTGTGTGAAGTTAGTGAGCCAAATGGAGTTGTTCTCCCACAAGAACCACTCGGCTGATCCTTCTTCAATATGCCCTTCACCAACATGCAGTGTTTCCTTGATTGAATTAGCTCTCACACCAATATTTGCGTCTAGAGCCTTTGCATTGAGGGCTATCTGAAAACGGCTGTGGTGCTGAAGTTGCCTGAGAATGTGGAGTTGGTGGCATGTGAAACCCGCATGTGGAGCATTCGTTTGTGTGGGATGCTCTACCAGGTTCATTCCTAGATAATGCACTCAAAGGGCACTAAGCATAGAGTGTAAAAAGTGAGTTTCCTTGAGAGCTGCTTGGAAGCCTGATGGTGTGTGAAGTTAGTGAGCCTAATGGAGTTGTTCTCCCACAAGAACCACTCGGCTGATCCTTCTTCAATATGCCCTTCACCAACATGCAGTGTTTCCTTGATTGAATTAGCTCTCACACAAATATTTGGTTCTAGAGCCTTTGCATTGAGGGCTATCTGAAAACGGCTGTGGCGCTGAAGTTGCCTGAGGATGTGGAGTTGATGGCATGTGAAACCCCCATGTGGAGCATTCGTTTGTGTGGGATGCTCTACCAGGTTCATTCCTAGATAATGCACTCAAAGGGCACTAAGCATAGAGTGTGAAAACTGAGTTTCCTTGAGAGCTGCTTGGAAGCCTGATGGTGTGTGAAGTTAGTGAGCCAAATGGAGTTGTTCTCCCACAAGAACCACTCGGCTGATCCTTCTTCAATATGCCCTTCACCAACATGCAGTGTTTCCTTGATTGAATTAGCTCTCACACCAATATTTGCGTCTAGAGCCTTTGCATTGAGGGCTATCTGAAAACGGCTGTGGCGCTGAAGTTGCCTGTGACTGTGGAGTTGGTGGCATGTGAAACCCGCATGTGGAGCATTCGTTTGTGTGGGATGCTCATCAAGCTTCATTTCAGTCCTAGGCACTCAAAGGGCACTAAGCATAGAGTGTGAAAACTGAGTATCCTTGAGAGCTGCTTGGAAGCCTGATGGTGTGTGAAGTTAGTGAGCCAAATGGAGTTGTTCTCCCACAAGAACCACTCGGCTGATCCTTCTTCAATATGCCCTTCACCAACATGCAGTGTTTCGTTTCCTTGATTGAATTAGCTCTCACACCAATATTTGCGTCTAGAGACTTTGCATTGAGGGCTATCTGAAAACGGCTGTGGCGCTGAAGTTGCCTGTGAATGTGGAGTTGGTGGCATGTGAAACCCGCATGTGGAGCATTCATTTGTGTGGGATGCTCTACCAGGTTCATTCCTAGATAATGCACTCAAAGGGCACTAAGCATAGAGTGTGAAGAGTGAGTTTTCTTGAGAGCTGCTTGGAAGCCTGATGGTGTGTGAAGTTATTGAGCCAAATGGAGTTGTTCTCCCACAAGAACCACTCGGCTGATCCTTCTTCAAAATGCCCTTCACCAACATGCAGTGTTTCCTTGATTGAATTAGCTCTCACACCAATATTTGCGTCTAGAGCCTTTGCATTGAGGGCTATCTGAAAACGGCTGTGGCGCTGAAGTTGCCTGAGAATGTGGAGTTGGTGGCATGTGAAACCCGCATGTGGAGCATTCGTTTGTGAGGGATGCTCTACCAGGTTCATTCCTAGATAATCCACTCAAAGGGCACTAAGCATAGAGTGTGAAAACTGAGTTTCCTTGAGAGCTGCTTGGAAGCCTGATAGTGTGTGACGTTAGTGAGCCAAAAGGAGTTGTTCTCCCACAAGAACCACTCGGCTGATCCTTCTTCAATATGCCCTTCACCAACATGCAGTGTTTCCTTGATTGAATTAGCTCTCACACCAATATTTGCGTCTAGAGCCTTTGCATTGAGGGCTATCTGAAAACGGCTGTGGCGCTGAAGTTGCCTGAGGATGTGCAGTTGGTGGCATGTGAAACCCACATGTGGAGCATTCGTTTGTGTAGGATGCTCTACCAGGTTCATTCCTAGATAATGCACTCAAAGGGCACTAAGCTTAGAGTGTGAAAACTGAGTTTCCTTGAGAGCTGCTTGTAAGCCTGATGGTGTGTGAAGTTAGTGAGCCAAATGGAGTTGTTCTCCCACAAGAACCACTCGGCTGATCCTTCTTCAATATGCCCTTCACCAACATGCAGTGTTTCCTTGATTGAATTAGCTCTCACACCAATATTTGCGTCTAGAGCCTTTGCATTGAGGGCTATCTGAAAACGGCTGTGGCGCTGATGTTGCCTGTGACTGTGGAGTTGGTGGCATGTGAAACCCGCATGTGGAGCATTCGTTTGTGTGGGATGCTCGTCAAGCTTCATTTCAGTCCTAGGCACTCAAAGGGCACTAAGCATAGAGTGTGAAAACTGAGTTTCCTTGAGAGCTGCTTGGAAGCCTGATGGTGTGTGAAGTTAGTGAGCCAAATGGAGTTGTTCTCCCACAAGAACCACTCGGCTGATCCTTCTTCAATATGCCCTTCACCAACATGCAGTGTTTCCTTGATTGAATTAGCTCTCACACCAATATTTGCGTCTAGAGCCTTTGCATTGAGGGCTATCTGAGAACGGATGTGGCGCTGAAGTTGCCTGTGAATGTGGAGTTGGTGGCATGTGAAACCCGCATGTGGAGCATTCGTTTGTGTGGGATGCTCTACCAGGTTCATTCCTAGATAATGCACTCAAAGGCCACTAAGCATAGAGTGTGAAAACTGAGTTTCCTTGAGAGCTGCTTGGAAGCCTCATGGTGTGTGAAGTTAGTGAGCCAAGTGGAGTTGTTCTCCCACAAGAACCACTCGGCTGATCCTTCTTCAATATGCCCTTCACCAACATGCAGTGTTTCCTTGATTGAATTAGCTCTCACACCAATATTTGCGTCTAGAGCCTTTGCATTGAGGGCTATCTGAAAACGGATGTGGCGCTGAAGTTGCCTGAGAATGTGGAGTTGGTGGCATGTGAAACCCGCATGTGGAGCATTCGTTTGTGTGGGATGCTCTACCAGGTTCATTCCTAGATAATGCACTCAAAGGGCACTAAGCATAGAGTGTGAAAACTGAGTTTCCTTGAGAGCTGCTTGGAAGCCTGATGGTGTGTGAAGTTAGTGAGCCAAATGGAGTTGTTCTCCCACAAGAACCACTCGGCTGATCTTTCTTCAAAATGCCCTTCACCAACATGCAGTGTTTCCTTGATTGAATTAGCTCTCACACCAATATTTGCATCTAGAGCCTTTGCATTGAGGGCTATCTGAAAACGGCTGTGGCGCTGAAGTTGCCTGTGAATGTGGAGTTGGTGGCATGTGAAACCCGCATGTGGAGCATTCGTTTGTGTGGGATGCTCTACCAGGTTCATTCCTAGATAATGCACTCAAAGGGCACTAAGCATAGAGTGTGAAAACTGAGTTTCCTTGAGAGCTGCTTGGAAGCCTGATGGTGTGTGAAGTTAGTGAGCCAAATGGAGTTGTTCTCCCACAAGAACCACTCGGCTGATCCTTCTTCAATATGCCCTTGACCAACATTGAGTGTTTCGTTTCCTTGATTGAACTAGCTCTCACACCAATATTTGCGTCTAGAGCCTTTGCATTGAGGGCTATCTGAAAACGGCTGTGGCGTGAAGTTGCCTGAGAATGTGGAGTTGGTGGCATGTGAAACCCGCATGTGGAGCATTCGTTTGTGTGGGATGCTCTACCAGGTTCATTCCTAGATAATGCACTCAAAGGGCACTAAGCATAGAGTGTGAAAACTGAGTTTCCTTGAGAGCTGCTTGGAAGCCTGATGGTGTGTGAAGTTAGTGAGCCAAATGGAGTTGTTCTCCCACAAGAACCACTCGGCTGCTTCTTCTTCAATATGCCCTTCACCAACATGCAGTGTTTCGTTTCCTTGATTGAATTAGCTCTCACACCAATATTTGCGTCTAGAGCCTTTGCATTGAGGGCTATCTGAAAACGGCTGTGGCGCTGAAGTTGCCTGTGAATGTGGAGTTGGTGGCATGTGAAACCCGCATGTGGAGCATTCGTTTGTTTGGGATGCTCTACCAGGTTCATTCCTAGATAATGCACTCAAAGGGCACTAAGCATAGAGTGTAAAAACTGAGTATCCTTGAGAGCTGCTTGGAAGCCTGATGGTGTGTGAAGTTAGTGAGCCAAATGGAGTTGTTCTCCCACAAGAACCACTCGGCTGATCCTTCTTCAATATGCCCTTCACCAACATGCAGTGTTTCCTTGATTGAATTAGCTCTCACACCAATATTTGCGTCTAGAGCCTTTGCATTGAGGGCTATCCGAAAACGGCTGTGGCGCTGAAGTTGCCTGAGAATGTGGAGTTGGTGGCATGTGAAACCCGCATGTGGAGCATTCGTTTGTGTGGGATGGTCTTCCAGGTTCAATCCAAGATAATGCACTCAAAGGGCACTAAGCATAGAGTGTAAAAACTGAGTATCCTTGAGAGCTGCTTGGAAGCCTGATGATGTGTGAAGTTAGTGAGCCAAATGGAGTTGTTCTCCCACAAGAACCACTCGGCTGATCCTTCTTCAATATGCCCTTCACCAACATGCAGTGTTTCCTTGATTGAATTAGCTCTCACACCAATATTTGCATCTAGAGCCTTTGCATTGAGGGCTATCTGAAAACGGATGTGGCGCTGAAGTTGCCTGTGAATGTGGAGTTGGTGGCATGTGAAACCCGCATGTGGAGCATTCGTTTGTGTGGGATGGTCTTCCAGGTTCAATCCAACATAATGCACTCAAAGGGCACTAAGCATAGAGTGTAAAAACTGAGTATCCTTGAGAGCTGCTTGGAAGCCTGATGGTGTGTGAAGTTAGTGAGCCAAATGGAGTTGTTCTCCCACAAGAACCACTCGGCTGGTCCTTCTTCAATATGCCCTTCACCAACATGCAGTGTTTCCTTGATTGAATTAGCTCTCACACCAATATTTGCGTCTAGAGCCTTTGCATTGAGGGCTATTTGAAAACGGCTGTGGCGCTGAAGGTGCCTGTGAATGTGGAGTTGGTGGCATGTGAAACCCGCATGTGGAGCATTCGTTTGTGTGGGATGCTCTACCAGGTTCATTCCTAGATAATGCACTCAAAGGGCACTAAGCATAGAGTGTGAAAACTGAGTTTCCTTGAGAGCTGCTTGGAAGCCTGATGGTGTGTGAAGTTAGTGAGCCAAATGGAGTTGTTCTCCCACAAGAACCACTCGGCTGATCCTTCTTCAATATGCCCTTCACCAACATGCAGTGTTTCCTTGATTGAATTAGCTCTCACACCAATATTTGCGTCTCGAGCCTTTGCATTGAGGGCTATCTGAAAACGGCTGTTGCTCTGAAGTTGCCTGAGGATGTGGAGTTGGTGGCATGTGAAACCCGCATGTGGAGCATTCGTTTGTGTGGGATGCTCTACCAGGTTCATTCCTAGATAATGCACTCAAAGGGCACTAAGCATAGAGTGTGAAAACTGAGTTTCCTTGAGAGCTGCTTGGAAGCCTGATGGTGTGTGAAGTTAGTGAGCCAAATGGAGTTGTTCTCCCACAAGAACCACTCGGCTGATCCTTCTTCAATATGCCCTTCACCAACATGCAGTGTTTCCTTGATTGAATTAGCTCTCACACCAATATTTGCGTCTAGAGCCTTTGCATTGAGGGCTATCTGAAAACGGATGTGGCGCTGAAGTTGCCTGTGAATGTGGAGTTGGTGGCATGTGAAACCCGCATGTGGAGCATTCGTTTGTGTGGGATGCTCTACCAGGTTCATTCCTAGATAATGCACTCAAAGGGCACTAAGCATAGAGTGTGAAAACTGAGTTTTCTTGAGAGCTGCTTGGAAGCCTGATGGTGTGTGAAGTTAGTGAGCCAAGTGGAGTTGTTCTCCCACAAGAACCACTCGGCTGATCCTTCTTCAATATGCCCTTCACCAACATTCAGTGTTTCGTTTCCTTGATTGAACTAGCTCTCACACCAATATTTGCGTCTAGAGCCTTTGCATTGAGGGCTATCTGAAAACGGCTGTGGCGCTGAAGTTGCCTGTGAATGTGGAGTTGGTGGCATGTGAAACCCGCATGTGGAGCATTCGTTTGTGTGGGATGCTCTATCAGGTTCAATCCAAGATAATGCACTCAAAGGGCACTAAGCATAGAGTGTAAAAACTGAGTATCCTTGAGAGCTGCTTGGAAGCCTGATGGTGTGTGAAGTTAGTGAGCCAAATGGAGTTGTTCTCCCACAAGAACCACTCGGCTGATCCTTCTTCAATATGCCCTTCACCAACATGCAGTGTTTCCTTGATTGAATTAGCTCTCACACCAATATTTGCGTCTCGAGCCTTTGCATTGAGGGCTATCTGAAAACGGATGTGGCGCTGAAGTTGCCTGTGAATGTGGAGTTGGTGGCATGTGAAACCCGCATGTGGAGCATTCGTTTGTGTGGGATGCTCTACCAGGTTCATTCCTAGATAATGCACTCAAAGGGCACTAAGCATAGAGTGTGAAAACTGAGTTTCCTTGAGAGCTGCTTGGAAGCCTGATGGTGTGTGAAGTTAGTGAGCCAAGTGGAGTTGTTCTCCCACAAGAACCACTCGGCTGATCCTTCTTCAATATGCCCTTCACCAACATTCAGTGTTTCGTTTCCTTGATTGAACTAGCTCTCACACCAATATTTGCGTCTAGAGCCTTTGCATTGAGGGCTATCTGAAAACGGCTGTGGCGCTGAAGTTGCCTGTGAATGTGGAGTTGGTGGCATGTGAAACCCGCATGTGGAGCATTCGTTTGTGTGGGATGCTCTACCAGGTTCATTCCTAGATAATGCACTCAAAGGGCACTAAGCATAGAGTGTGAAAACTGAGTATCCTTGAGAGCTGCTTGGAAGCCTGATGGTGTGTGAAGTTAGTGAGCCAAATGGAGTTGTTCTCCCACAAGAACCACTCGGCTGATCCTTCTTCAATATGCCCTTCACCAACATGCAGTGTTTCGTTTCCTTGATTGAATTAGCTCTCACACCAATATTTGCGTCTAGAGACTTTGCATTGAGGGCTATCTGAAAACGGCTGTGGCGCTGAAGTTGCCTGTGAATGTGGAGTTGGTGGCATGTGAAACCCGCATGTGGAGCATTCATTTGTGTGGGATGCTCTACCAGGTTCATTCCTAGATAATGCACTCAAAGGGCACTAAGCATAGAGTGTGAAGAGTGAGTTTTCTTGAGAGCTGCTTGGAAGCCTGATGGTGTGTGAAGTTATTGAGCCAAATGGAGTTGTTCTCCCACAAGAACCACTCGGCTGATCCTTCTTCAAAATGCCCTTCACCAACATGCAGTGTTTCCTTGATTGAATTAGCTCTCACACCAATATTTGCGTCTAGAGCCTTTGCATTGAGGGCTATCTGAAAACGGCTGTTGCTCTGAAGTTGCCTGAGAATGTGGAGTTGGTGGCATGTGAAACCCGCATGTGGAGCATTCGTTTGTGAGGGATGCTCTACCAGGTTCATTCCTAGATAATCCACTCAAAGGGCACTAAGCATAGAGTGTGAAAACTGAGTTTCCTTGAGAGCTGCTTGGAAGCCTGATAGTGTGTGACGTTAGTGAGCCAAAAGGAGTTGTTCTCCCACAAGAACCACTCGGCTGATCCTTCTTCAATATGCCCTTCACCAACATGCAGTGTTTCCTTGATTGAATTAGCTCTCACACCAATATTTGCGTCTAGAGCCTTTGCATTGAGGGCTATCTGAAAACGGCTGTGGCTCTGAAGTTGCCTGAGGATGTGCAGTTGGTGGCATGTGAAACCCACATGTGGAGCATTCGTTTGTGTGGGATGCTCTACCAGGTTCATTCCTAGATAATGCACTCAAAGGGCACTAAGCATAGAGTGTGAAAACTGAGTTTCCTTGAGAGCTGCTTGGAAGCCTGATGGTGTGTGAAGTTAGTGAGCCAAATGGAGTTGTTCTCCCACAAGAACCACTCGGCTGATCCTTCTTCAATATGCCCTTCACCAACATGCAGTGTTTCCTTGATTGAATTAGCTCTCACACCTATATTTCCGTCTAGAGCCTTTGCATTGAGGGCTATCTGAAAACGGCTGTGGCGCTGATGTTGCCTGTGACTGTGGAGTTGGTGGCATGTGAAACCCGCATGTGGAGCATTCGTTTGTGTGGGATGCTCGTCAAGCTTCATTTCAGTCCTAGGCACTCAAAGGGCACTAAGCATAGAGTGTGAAAACTGAGTTTCCTTGAGAGCTGCTTGGAAGCCTGATGGTGTGTGAAGTTAGTGAGCCAAATGGAGTTGTTCTCCCACAAGAACCACTCGGCTGATGCTTCTTCAATATGCCCTTCACCAACATGCAGTGTTTCCTTGATTGAATTAGCTCTCACACAAATATTTGCGTCTAGAGCCTTTGCATTGAGGGCTATCTGAGAACGGATGTGGCTCTGAAGTTGCCTGTGAATGTGGAGTTGGTGGCATGTGAAACCCGCATGTGGAGCATTCGTTTGTGTGGGATGCTCTACCAGGTTCATTCCTAGATAATGCACTCAAAGGCCACTAAGCATAGAGTGTGAAAACTGAGTTTCCTTGAGAGCTGCTTGGAAGCCTCATGGTGTGTGAAGTTAGTGAGCCAAGTGGAGTTGTTCTCCCACAAGAACCACTTGGCTGATCCTTCTTCAATATGCCCTTCACCAACATTCAGTGTTTCGTTTCCTTGATTGAACTAGCTCTCACACCAATATTTGCGTCTAGAGCCTTTGCATTGAGGGCTATCTGAAAACGGCTGTGGCGCTGAAGTTGCCTGTGAATGTGGAGTTGGTGGCATGTGAAACCCGCATGTGGAGCATTCGTTTGTGTGGGATGCTCTACCAGGTTCATTCCTAGATAATGCACTCAAAGGGCACTAAGCATAGAGTGTGAAAACTGAGTTTCCTTGAGAGCTGCTTGGAAGCCTGATGGTGTGTGAAGTTAGTGAGCCAAATGGAGTTGTTCTCCCACAAGAACCACTCGGCTGATCCTTCTTCAAAATGCCTTTCAACAACATGCAGTGTTTCCTTGATTGAATTAGCTCTCACACCAATATTTGCGTCTAGAGCCTTTGCATTGAGGGCTATCTGAAAACGGCTGTGGCGCTGAAGTTGCCTGTGAATGTGGAGTTGGTGGCATGTGAAACCCGCATGTGGAGCATTCGTTTGTGTGGGATGCTCTACCAGGTTCATTCCTAGATAATGCACTCAAAGGGCACTAAGCATAGAGTGTGAAAAGTGAGTTTCCTTGAGAGCTGCTTGGAAGCCTGATGGTTTGTGAAGTTAGTGAGCCAAATGGAGTTGTTCTCCCACAAGAACCACTCGGCTGATCCTTCTTCAATATGCCCTTCACCAACATGCAGTGTTTCCTTGATTGAATTAGCTCTCACAGCAATATTAGCGTCTAGAGCCTTTGCATTGAGGGCTATCTGAAAACGGCTGTGGCGCTGAAGTTGCCTGAGAATGTGGAGTTGGTGGCATGTGAAACCCGCATGTGAAGCATTCGTTTGTGTGGGATGCTCTTCCAGGTTCATTCCTAGATAATGCACTCAAAGGGCACTAAGCATGGAGTGTAAAAACTGAGTATCCTTGAGAGCTGCTTGGAAGCCTGATGGTGTGTGAAGTTATTGAGCCAAATGGAGTTGTTCTCCCACAAGAACCACTCGGCTGATCCTTCTTCAAAATGCCCTTCACCAACATGCAGTGTTTCCTTGATTGAATTAGCTCTCACACCAATATTTGCGTCTAGAGCCTTTGCATTGAGGGCTATCTGAAAACGGCTGTTGCTCTGAAGTTGCCTGAGAATGTGGAGTTGGTGGCATGTGAAACCCGCATGTGGAGCATTCGTTTGTGAGGGATGCTCTACCAGGTTCATTCCTAGATAATCCACTCAAAGGGCACTAAGCATAGAGTGTGAAAACTGAGTTTCCTTGAGAGCTGCTTGGAAGCCTGATAGTGTGTGACGTTAGTGAGCCAAAAGGAGTTGTTCTCCCACAAGAACCACTCGGCTGATCCTTCTTCAATATGCCCTTCACCAACATGCAGTGTTTCCTTGATTGAATTAGCTCTCACACCAATATTTGCGTCTAGAGCCTTTGCATTGAGGGCTATCTGAAAACGGCTGTGGCTCTGAAGTTGCCTGAGGATGTGCAGTTGGTGGCATGTGAAACCCACATGTGGAGCATTCGTTTGTGTGGGATGCTCTACCAGGTTCATTCCTAGATAATGCACTCAAAGGGCACTAAGCATAGAGTGTGAAAACTGAGTTTCCTTGAGAGCTGCTTGTAAGCCTGATGGTGTGTGAAGTTAGTGAGCCAAATGGAGTTGTTCTCCCACAAGAACCACTCGGCTGATCCTTCTTCAATATGCCCTTCACCAACATGCAGTGTTTCCTTGATTGAATTAGCTCTCACACCTATATTTGCGTCTAGAGCCTTTGCATTGAGGGCTATCTGAAAACGGCTGTGGCGCTGATGTTGCCTGTGACTGTGGAGTTGGTGGCATGTGAAACCCGCATGTGGAGCATTCGTTTGTGTGGGATGCTCGTCAAGCTTCATTTCAGTCCTAGGCACTCAAAGGGCACTAAGCATAGAGTGTGAAAACTGAGTTTCCTTGAGAGCTGCTTGGAAGCCTGATGGTGTGTGAAGTTAGTGAGCCAAATGGAGTTGTTCTCCCACAAGAACCACTCGGCTGATCCTTCTTCAATATGCCCTTCACCAACATGCAGTGTTTCCTTGATTGAATTAGCTCTCACACCAATATTTGCGTCTAGAGCCTTTGCATTGAGGGCTATCTGAGAACGGATGTGGCTCTGAAGTTGCCTGTGAATGTGGAGTTGGTGGCATGTGAAACCCGCATGTGGAGCATTCGTTTGTGTGGGATGCTCTACCAGGTTCATTCCTAGATAATGCACTCAAAGGCCACTAAGCATAGAGTGTGAAAACTGAGTTTCCTTGAGAGCTGCTTGGAAGCCTCATGGTGTGTGAAGTTAGTGAGCCAAGTGGAGTTGTTCTCCCACAAGAACCACTCGGCTGATCCTTCTTCAATATGCCCTTCACCAACATTCAGTGTTTCGTTTCCTTGATTGAACTAGCTCTCACACCAATATTTGCGTCTAGAGCCTTTGCATTGAGGGCTATCTGAAAACGGCTGTGGCGCTGAAGTTGCCTGTGAATGTGGAGTTGGTGGCATGTGAAACCCGCATGTGGAGCATTCGTTTGTGTGGGATGCTCTACCAGGTTCATTCCTAGATAATGCACTCAAAGTGCACTAAGCATAGAGTGTGAAAACTGAGTTTCCTTGAGAGCTGCTTGGAAGCCTGATGGTGTGTGAAGTTAGTGAGCCAAATGGAGTTGTTCTCCCACAAGAACCACTCGGCTGATCCTTCTTCAAAATGCCTTTCAACAACATGCAGTGTTTCCTTGATTGAATTAGCTCTCACACCAATATTTGCGTCTAGAGCCTTTGCATTGAGGGGTATCTGAAAACGGCTGTGGCGCTGAAGTTGCCTGTGAATGTGGAGTTGGTGGCATGTGAAACCCGCATGTGGAGCATTCGTTTGTGTGGGATGCTCTACCAGGTTCATTCCTAGATAATGCACTCAAAGGGCACTAAGCATAGAGTGTGAAAAGTGAGTTTCCTTGAGAGCTGCTTGGAAGCCTGATGGTTTGTGAAGTTAGTGAGCCAAATGGAGTTGTTCTCCCACAAGAACCACTCGGCTGATCCTTCTTCAATATGCCCTTCACCAACATGCAGTGTTTCCTTGATTGAATTAGCTCTCACAGCAATATTAGCGTCTAGAGCCTTTGCATTGAGGGCTATCTGAAAACGGCTGTGGCGCTGAAGTTGCCTGAGAATGTGGAGTTGGTGGCATGTGAAACCCGCATGTGAAGCATTCGTTTGTGTGGGATGCTCTTCCAGGTTCATTCCTAGATAATGCACTCAAAGGGCACTAAGCATGGAGTGTAAAAACTGAGTATCCTTGAGAGCTGCTTGGAAGCCTGATGGTGTGTGAAGTTAGTGAGCCAAATGGAGTTGTTCTCCAACAAGAACCACTCGGCTGATCCTTCTTCAATATGCCCTTCACCAACATGCAGTGTTTCCTTGATTGAATTAGCTCTCACACCAATATTTGCGTCTAGAGCCTTTGCATTGAGGGCTATCTGAAAACGGCTGTGGCGCTGAAGTTGCCTGAGAATGTGGAGTTGGTGGCATGTGAAACCCCCATGTGGAGCTTTCGTTTGTGTGGGATGCTCTTCCAGGTTCAATACAAGATAATGCACTCAAAGGGCACTAAGCATAGAGTGTGAAAACTGAGTTTCCTTGAGAGCTGCTTGGAAGCCTGATGGTGTGTGAAGTTAGTGAGCCAAATGGAGTTGTTCTCCCACAAGAACCACTCGGCTGATCCTTCTTCAATATGCCCTTCACCAACATGCAGTGTTTCGTTTCCTTGATTGATCTAGCTCTCACACCAATATTTGCGTCTAGAGCCTTTGCATTGAGGGCTCTCTGAAAACGGCTGTGGCGCTGAAGTTGCCTGTGAATGTGGAGTTGGTGGCATGTGAAACCCGCATGTGGAGCATTTGTTTGTGAGGGATGCTCTATCAGGTTCATTCCTAGATAATGCATTCTAAGGGCACTAAGCATAGAGTGTAAAAACTGAGTATCCTTGAGAGCTGCTTGGAAGCCTGATGGTGTGTGAAGTTAGTGAGCCAAATGGAGTTATTCTCCCACAAGAACCACTCGGCTGATCCTTCTTCAATATGCCCTTCACCAACATGCAGTGTTTCCTTGATTGAATTAGCTCTCACACCAATATTTGCATCTAGAGCCTTTGCATTGAGGGCTATCTGAAAACGGATGTGGCGCTGAAGTTGCCTGTGAATGTGGAGTTGGTGGCATGTGAAACCCGCATGTGGAGCATTCGTTTGTGTGGGATGCTCTACCAGGTTCATTCCTAGATAATGCACTCAAAGAGCACTAAGCATAGAGTGTAAAAACTGAGTATCCTTGAGAGCTGCTTGGAAGCCTGATGGTGTGTGAAGTTAGTGAGCCAAATGGAGTTGTTCTCCCACAAGAACCACTCGGCTGATCCTTCTTCAATATGCCCTTCACCAACATGCAGTGTTTCGTTTCCTTGATTGATCTAGCTCTCACACCAATATTTTCGTCTAGAGCCTTTGCATTGAGGGCTATCTGAAAACGGCTGTGGCGCTGAAGTTGCCTGTGAATGTGGAGTTGGTGGCATGTGAAACCCGCATGTGGAGCATTCATTTGTGAGGGATGCTCTATCAGGTTCATTCCTAGATAATGCATTCAAATGGCACTAAGCATAGAGTGTGAAAACTGAGTTTCCTTGAGAGCTGCTTGGAAGCCTGATGGTGTGTGAAGTTAGTGAGCCAAATGGAGTTGTTCTCCCACAAGAACCACTCGGCTGATCTTTCTTCAAAATGCCCTTCACCAACATGCAGTGTTTCCTTGATTGAATTAGCTCTCACACCAATATTTGCATCTAGAGCCTTTGCATTGAGGGCTATCTGAAAACGGCTGTGGCGCTGAAGTTGCCTGAGAATGTGGAGTTGGTGGCATGTGAAACCCGCATGTGGAGCATTCGTTTGTGTGGGATGCTCTACCAGGTTCATTCCTAGATAATGCACTCAAAGGGCACTAAGCATAGAGTGTGAAAACTGAGTTTCCTTGAGAGCTGCTTGGAAGCCTGATGGTGTGTGAAGTTAGTGAGCCAAATGGAGTTGTTCTCCCACAAGAACCACTCGGCTGATCCTTCTTCAATATGCCCTTGACCAACATTGAGTGTTTCGTTTCCTTGATTGAACTAGCTCTCACACCAATATTTGCGTCTAGAGCCTTTGCATTGAGGGCTATCTGAAAACGGCTGTGGCGTGAAGTTGCCTGTGAATGTGGAGTTGGTGGCATGTGAAACCCGCATGTGGAGCATTCGTTTGTGTGGGATGCTCTACCAGGTTCATTCCTAGATAATGCACTCAAAGGGCACTAAGCATAGAGTGTGAAAACTGAGTTTCCTTGAGAGCTGCTTGGAAGCCTGATGGTGTGTGAAGTTAGTGAGCCAAATGGAGTTGTTCTCCCACAAGAACCACTCGGCTGCTTCTTCTTCAATATGCCCTTCACCAACATGCAGTGTTTCCTTGATTGAATTAGCTCTCACAGCAATATTAGCGTCTAGAGCCTTTGCATTGAGGGCTATCTGAAAACGGCTGTGGCGCTGAAGTTGCCTGAGAATGTGGAGTTGGTGGCATGTGAAACCCGCATGTGAAGCATTCGTTTGTGTGGGATGCTCTTCCAGGTTCATTCCTAGATAATGCACTCAAAGGGCACTAAGCATGGAGTGTAAAAACTGAGTATCCTTGAGAGCTGCTTGGAAGCCTGATGGTGTGTGAAGTTAGTGAGCCAAATGGAGTTGTTCTCCAACAAGAACCACTCGGCTGATCCTTCTTCAATATGCCCTTCACCAACATGCAGTGTTTCCTTGATTGAATTAGCTCTCACACCAATATTTGCGTCTCGAGCCTTTGCATTGAGGGCTATCTGAAAACGGCTGTGGCGCTGAAGTTGCCTGAGAATGTGGAGTTGGTGGCATGTGAAACCCGCATGTGGAGCTTTCGTTTGTGTGGGATGCTCTTCCAGGTTCAATACAAGATAATGCACTCAAAGGGCACTAAGCATAGAGTGTGAAAACTGAGTTTCCTTGAGAGCTGCTTGGAAGCCTGATGGTGTGTGAAGTTAGTGAGCCAAATGGAGTTGTTCTCCCACAAGAACCACTCGGCTGATCCTTCTTCAATATGCCCTTCACCAACATGCAGTGTTTCGTTTCCTTGATTGATCTAGCTCTCACACCAATATTTGCGTCTAGAGCCTTTGCATTGAGGGCTCTCTGAAAACGGCTGTGGCGCTGAAGTTGCCTGTGAATGTGGAGTTGGTGGCATGTGAAACCCGCATGTGGAGCATTTGTTTGTGAGGGATGCTCTATCAGGTTCATTCCTAGATAATGCATTCAAAGGGCACTAAGCATAGAGTGTAAAAACTGAGTATCCTTGAGAGCTGCTTGGAAGCCTGATGGTGTGTGAAGTTAGTGAGCCAAATGGAGTTATTCTCCCACAAGAACCACTCGGCTGATCCTTCTTCAATATGCCCTTCACCAACATGCAGTGTTTCCTTGATTGAATTAGCTCTCACACCAATATTTGCATCTAGAGCCTTTGCATTGAGGGCTATCTGAAAACGGATGTGGCGCTGAAGTTGCCTGTGAATGTGGAGTTGGTGGCATGTGAAACCCGCATGTGGAGCATTCGTTTGTGTGGGATGCTCTACCAGGTTCATTCCTAGATAATGCACTCAAAGAGCACTAAGCATAGAGTGTAAAAACTGAGTATCCTTGAGAGCTGCTTGGAAGCCTGATGGTGTGTGAAGTTAGTGAGCCAAATGGAGTTGTTCTCCCACAAGAACCACTCGGCTGATCCTTCTTCAATATGCCCTTCACCAACATGCAGTGTTTCGTTTCCTTGATTGATCTAGCTCTCACACCAATATTTTCGTCTAGAGCCTTTGCATTGAGGGCTATCTGAAAACGGCTGTGGCGCTGAAGTTGCCTGTGAATGTGGAGTTGGTGGCATGTGAAACCCGCATGTGGAGCATTCGTTTGTGAGGGATGCTCTATCAGGTTCATTCCTAGATAATGCATTCAAATGGCACTAAGCATAGAGTGTGAAAACTGAGTTTCCTTGAGAGCTGCTTGGAAGCCTGATGGTGTGTGAAGTTAGTGAGCCAAATGGAGTTGTTCTCCCACAAGAACCACTCGGCTGATCTTTCTTCAAAATGCCCTTCACCAACATGCAGTGTTTCCTTGATTGAATTAGCTCTCACACCAATATTTGCATCTAGAGCCTTTGCATTGAGGGCTATCTGAAAACGGCTGTGGCGCTGAAGTTGCCTGAGAATGTGGAGTTGGTGGCATGTGAAACCCGCATGTGGAGCATTCGTTTGTGTGGGATGCTCTACCAGGTTCATTCCTAGATAATGCACTCAAAGGGCACTAAGCATAGAGTGTGAAAACTGAGTTTCCTTGAGAGCTGCTTGGAAGCCTGATGGTGTGTGAAGTTAGTGAGCCAAATGGAGTTGTTCTCCCACAAGAACCACTCGGCTGATCCTTCTTCAATATGCCCTTGACCAACATTGAGTGTTTCGTTTCCTTGATTGAACTAGCTCTCACACCAATATTTGCGTCTAGAGCCTTTGCATTGAGGGCTATCTGAAAACGGCTGTGGCGTGAAGTTGCCTGTGAATGTGGAGTTGGTGGCATGTGAAACCCGCATGTGGAGCATTCGTTTGTGTGGGATGCTCTACCAGGTTCATTCCTAGATAATGCACTCAAAGGGCACTAAGCATAGAGTGTGAAAACTGAGTTTCCTTGAGAGCTGCTTGGAAGCCTGATGGTGTGTGAAGTTAGTGAGCCAAATGGAGTTGTTCTCCCACAAGAACCACTCGGCTGCTTCTTCTTCAATATGCCCTTCACCAACATGCAGTGTTTCGTTTCCTTGATTGAATTAGCTCTCACACCAATATTTGCGTCTAGAGCCTTTGCATTGAGGGCTATCTGAAAACGGCTGTGGCGCTGAAGTTGCCTGTGAATGTGGAGTTGGTGGCATGTGAAACCCGCATGTGGAGCATTCGTTTGTTTGGGATGCTCTACCAGGTTCATTCCTAGATAATGCACTCAAAGGGCACTAAGCATAGAGTGTAAAAACTGAGTATCCTTGAGAGCTGCTTGGAAGCCTGATGGTGTGTGAAGTTAGTGAGCCAAATGGAGTTGTTCTCCCACAAGAACCACTCGGCTGATCCTTCTTCAATATGCCCTTCACCAACATGCAGTGTTTCCTTGATTGAATTAGCTCTCACACCAATATTTGCGTCTAGAGCCTTTGCATTGAGGGCTATCCGAAAACGGCTGTGGCGCTGAAGTTGCCTGAGAATGTGGAGTTGGTGGCATGTGAAACCCGCATGTGGAGCATTCGTTTGTGTGGGATGGTCTTCCAGGTTCAATCCAAGATAATGCACTCAAAGGGCACTAAGCATAGAGTGTAAAAACTGAGTATCCTTGAGAGCTGCTTGGAAGCCTGATGATGTGTGAAGTTAGTGAGCCAAATGGAGTTGTTCTCCCACAAGAACCACTCGGCTGATCCTTCTTCAATATGCCCTTCACCAACATGCAGTGTTTCCTTGATTGAATTAGCTCTCACACCAATATTTGCATCTAGAGCCTTTGCATTGAGGGCTATCTGAAAACGGATGTGGCGCTGAAGTTGCCTGTGAATGTGGAGTTGGTGGCATGTGAAACCCGCATGTGGAGCATTCGTTTGTGTGGGATGGTCTTCCAGGTTCAATCCAACATAATGCACTCAAAGGGCACTAAGCATAGAGTGTAAAAACTGAGTATCCTTGAGAGCTGCTTGGAAGCCTGATGGTGTGTGAAGTTAGTGAGCCAAATGGAGTTGTTCTCCCACAAGAACCACTCGGCTGGTCCTTCTTCAATATGCCCTTCACCAACATGCAGTGTTTCCTTGATTGAATTAGCTCTCACACCAATATTTGCGTCTAGAGCCTTTGCATTGAGGGCTATTTGAAAACGGCTGTGGCGCTGAAGGTGCCTATGAATGTGGAGTTGGTGGCATGTGAAACCCGCATGTGGAGCATTCGTTTGTGTGGGATGCTCTACCAGGTTCATTCCTAGATAATGCACTCAAAGGGCACTAAGCATAGAGTGTGAAAACTGAGTTTCCTTGAGAGCTGCTTGGAAGCCTGATGGTGTGTGAAGTTAGTGAGCCAAATGGAGTTGTTCTCCCACAAGAACCACTCGGCTGATCCTTCTTCAATATGCCCTTCACCAACATGCAGTGTTTCCTTGATTGAATTAGCTCTCACACCAATATTTGCGTCTCGAGCCTTTGCATTGAGGGCTATCTGAAAACGGCTGTTGCTATGAAGTTGCCTGAGGATGTGGAGTTGGTGGCATGTGAAACCCGCATGTGGAGCATTCGTTTGTGTGGGATGCTCTACCAGGTTCATTCCTAGATAATGCACTCAAAGGCCACTAAGCATAGAGTGTGAAAACTGAGTTTCCTTGAGAGCTGCTTGGAAGCCTGATGGTGTGTGAAGTTAGTGAGCCAAATGGAGTTGTTCTCCCACAAGAACCACTCGGCTGATCCTTCTTCAATATGCCCTTCACCAACATGCAGTGTTTCCTTGATTGAATTAGCTCTCACACCAATATTTGCGTCTCGAGCCTTTGCATTGAGGGCTATCTGAAAACGGATGTGGCGCTGAAGTTGCCTGTGAATGTGGAGTTGGTGGCATGTGAAACCCGCATGTGGAGCATTCGTTTGTGTGGGATGCTCTACCAGGTTCATTCCTAGATAATGCACTCAAAGGGCACTAAGCATAGAGTGTGAAAACTGAGTTTCCTTGAGAGCTGCTTGGAAGCCTGATGGTGTGTGAAGTTAGTGAGCCAAGTGGAGTTGTTCTCCCACAAGAACCACTCGGCTGATCCTTCTTCAATATGCCCTTCACCAACATTCAGTGTTTCGTTTCCTTGATTGAACTAGCTCTCACACCAATATTTGCGTCTAGAGCCTTTGCATTGAGGGCTATCTGAAAACGGCTGTGGCGCTGAAGTTGCCTGTGAATGTGGAGTTGGTGGCATGTGATACCCGCATGTGGAGCATTCGTTTGTGTGGGATGGTCTTCCAGGTTCAATCCAAGATAATGCACTCAAAGGGCACTAAGCATAGAGTGTAAAAACTGAGTATCCTTGAGAGCTGCTTGGAAGCCTGATGGTGTGTGAAGTTAGTGAGCCAAATGGAGTTGTTCTCCCACAAGAACCACTCGGCTGATCCTTCTTCAATATGCCCTTCACCAACATGCAGTGTTTCCTTGATTGAATTAGCTCTCACACCAATATTTGCGTCTCGAGCCTTTGCATTGAGGGCTATCTGAAAACGGATGTGGCGCTGAAGTTGCCTGTGAATGTGGAGTTGGTGGCATGTGAAACCCGCATGTGGAGCATTCGTTTGTGTGGGATGCTCTACCAGGTTCATTCCTAGATAATGCACTCAAAGGGCACTAAGCATAGAGTGTGAAAACTGAGTTTCCTTGAGAGCTGCTTGGAAGCCTGATGGTGTGTGAAGTTAGTGAGCCAAGTGGAGTTGTTCTCCCACAAGAACCACTCGGCTGATCCTTCTTCAATATGCCCTTCACCAACATTCAGTGTTTCATTTCCTTGATTGAACTAGCTCTCACACCAATATTTGCGTCTAGAGCCTTTGCATTGAGGGCTATCTGAAAACGGCTGTGGCGCTGAAGTTGCCTGTGAATGTGGAGTTGGTGGCATGTGAAACCCGCATGTGGAGCATTCGTTTGTGTGGGATGCTCTACCAGGTTCATTCCTAGATAATGCACTCAAAGGGCACTAAGCATAGAGTGTGAAAACTGAGTATCCTTGAGAGCTGCTTGGAAGCCTGATGGTGTGTGAAGTTAGTGAGCCAAATGGAGTTGTTCTCCCACAAGAACCACTCGGCTGATCCTTCTTCAATATGCCCTTCACCAACATGCAGTGTTTCGTTTCCTTGATTGAATTAGCTCTCACACCAATATTTGCGTCTAGAGACTTTGCATTGAGGGCTATCTGAAAACGGCTGTGGCGCTGAAGTTGCCTGTGAATGTGGAGTTGGTGGCATGTGAAACCCGCATGTGGAGCATTCATTTGTGTGGGATGCTCTACCAGGTTCATTCCTAGATAATGCACTCAAAGGGCACTAAGCATAGAGTGTGAAGAGTGAGTTTTCTTGAGAGCTGCTTGGAAGCCTGATGGTGTGTGAAGTTATTGAGCCAAATGGAGTTGTTCTCCCACAAGAACCACTCGGCTGATCCTTCTTCAAAATGCCCTTCACCAACATGCAGTGTTTCCTTGATTGAATTAGCTCTCACACCAATATTTGCGTCTAGAGCCTTTGCATTGAGGGCTATCTGAAAACGGCTGTTGCTCTGAAGTTGCCTGAGAATGTGGAGTTGGTGGCATGTGAAACCCGCATGTGGAGCATTCGTTTGTGAGGGATGCTCTACCAGGTTCATTCCTAGATAATCCACTCAAAGGGCACTAAGCATAGAGTGTGAAAACTGAGTTTCCTTGAGAGCTGCTTGGAAGCCTGATAGTGTGTGACGTTAGTGAGCCAAAAGGAGTTGTTCTCCCACAAGAACCACTCGGCTGATCCTTCTTCAATATGCCCTTCACCAACATGCAGTGTTTCCTTGATTGAATTAGCTCTCACACCAATATTTGCGTCTAGAGCCTTTGCATTGAGGGCTATCTGAAAACGGCTGTGGCTCTGAAGTTGCCTGAGGATGTGCAGTTGGTGGCATGTGAAACCCACATGTGGAGCATTCGTTTGTGTGGGATGCTCTACCAGGTTCATTCCTAGATAATGCACTCAAAGGGCACTAAGCATAGAGTGTGAAAACTGAGTTTCCTTGAGAGCTGCTTGTAAGCCTGATGGTGTGTGAAGTTAGTGAGCCAAATGGAGTTGTTCTCCCACAAGAACCACTCGGCTGATCCTTCTTCAATATGCCCTTCACCAACATGCAGTGTTTCCTTGATTGAATTAGCTCTCACACCTATATTTGCGTCTCGAGCCTTTGCATTGAGGGCTATCTGAAAACGGCTGTGGCGCTGATGTTGCCTGTGACTGTGGAGTTGGTGGCATGTGAAACCCGCATGTGGAGCATTCGTTTGTGTGGGATGCTCGTCAAGCTTCATTTCAGTCCTAGGCACTCAAAGGGCACTAAGCATAGAGTGTGAAAACTGAGTTTCCTTGAGAGCTGCTTGGAAGCCTGATGGTGTGTGAAGTTAGTGAGCCAAATGGAGTTGTTCTCCCACAAGAACCACTCGGCTGATCCTTCTTCAATATGCCCTTCACCAACATGCAGTGTTTCCTTGATTGAATTAGCTCTCACACCAATATTTGCGTCTAGAGCCTTTGCATTGAGGGCTATCTGAGAACGGATGTGGCTCTGAAGTTGCCTGTGAATGTGGAGTTGGTGGCATGTGAAACCCGCATGTGGAGCATTCGTTTGTGTGGGATGCTCTACCAGGTTCATTCCTAGATAATGCACTCAAAGGCCACTAAGCATAGAGTGTGAAAACTGAGTTTCCTTGAGAGCTGCTTGGAAGCCTCATGGTGTGTGAAGTTAGTGAGCCAAGTGGAGTTGTTCTCCCACAAGAACCACTCGGCTGATCCTTCTTCAATATGCCCTTCACCAACATTCAGTGTTTCGTTTCCTTGATTGAACTAGCTCTCACACCAATATTTGCGTCTAGAGCCTTTGCATTGAGGGCTATCTGAAAACGGCTGTGGCGCTGAAGTTGCCTGTGAATGTGGAGTTGGTGGCATGTGAAACCCGCATGTGGAGCATTCGTTTGTGTGGGATGCTCTACCAGGTTCATTCCTAGATAATGCACTCAAAGTGCACTAAGCATAGAGTGTGAAAACTGAGTTTCCTTGAGAGCTGCTTGGAAGCCTGATGGTGTGTGAAGTTAGTGAGCCAAATGGAGTTGTTCTCCCACAAGAACCACTCGGCTGATCCTTCTTCAAAATGCCTTTCAACAACATGCAGTGTTTCCTTGATTAATTGAATTAGCTCTCACACCAATATTTGCGTCTAGAGCCTTTGCATTGAGGGCTATCTGAAAACGGCTGTGGCGCTGAAGTTGCCTGTGAATGTGGAGTTGGTGGCATGTGAAACCCGCATGTGGAGCATTCGTTTGTGTGGGATGCTCTACCAGGTTCATTCCTAGATAATGCACTCAAAGGGCACTAAGCATAGAGTGTGAAAAGTGAGTTTCCTTGAGAGCTGCTTGGAAGCCTGATGGTTTGTTGAAGTTAAGTGAGGCCAAATGGAGTTGTTCTCCCACAAGAACCACCTCGGCTGATCCTTCTTCAATATGCCCTTCACCAACATGCAGTGTTTCCTTGATTGAATTAGCTCTCACAGCAATATTAGCGTCTAGAGCCTTTGCATTTGAGGGCTATCTGAAAACGGCTGTGGCGCTGAAGTTGCCTGAGAATGTGGACTTGGTGGCATGTGAAACCCGCATGTGAAGCATTCGTTTGTGTGGGATGCTCTTCCAGGTTCATTCCTAGATAATGCACTCAAAGGGCACTAAGCATGGAGTGTAAAAACTGAGTATCCTTGAGAGCTGCTTGGAAGCCTGATGGTGTGTGAAGTTAGTGAGCCAAATGGAGTTGTTCTCCAACAAGAACCACTCGGCTGATCCTTCTTCAATATGCCCTTCACCAACATGCAGTGTTTCCTTGATTGAATTAGCTCTCACGACCAATATTTGCGTCTCGAGCCTTTGCATTGAGGGCTATCTGAAAACGGCTGTGGCGCTGAAGTTGCCTGAGAATGTGGAGTTGGTGGCATGTGAAACCCGCATGTGGAGCTTTCGTTTGTGTGGGATGCTCTTCCAGGTTCAATACAAGATAATGCACTCAAAGGGCACTAAGCATAGAGTGTGAAAACTGAGTTTCCTTGAGAGCTGCTTGGAAGCCTGATGGTGTGTGAAGTTAGTGAGCCAAATGGAGTTGTTCTCCCACAAGAACCACTCGGCTGATCCTTCTTCAATATGCCCTTCACCAACATGCAGTGTTTCGTTTCCTTGATTGATCTAGCTCTCACACCAATATTTGCGTCTAGAGCCTTTGCATTGAGGGCTATCTGAAAACGGCTGTGGCGCTGAAGTTGCCTGTGAATGTGGAGTTGGTGGCATGTGAAACCCGCATGTGGAGCATTTGTTTGTGAGGGATGCTCTATCAGGTTCATTCCTAGATAATGCATTCAAAGGGCACTAAGCATAGAAGTGTAAAAACTGAGTATCCTTGAGAGCTGCTTGGAAGCCTGATGGTGTGTGAAGTTAGTGAGCCAAATGGAGTTGTTCTCCCACAAGAACCACTCGGCTGATCCTTCTTCAATATGCCCTTCACCAACCTGCAGTGTTTCCTTGATTGAATTAGCTCTCACACCAATATTTGCATCTAGAGCCTTTGCATTGAGGGCTATCTGAAAACGGATGTGGCGCTGAAGTTGCCTGTGAATGTGGAGTTGGTGGCATGTGAAACCCGCATGTGGAGCATTCGTTTGTGTGGGATGCTCTACCAGGTTCATTCCTAGATAATGCACTCAAAGAGCACTAAGCATAGAGTGTAAAAACTGAGTATCCTTGAGAGCTGCTTGGAAGCCTGATGGTGTGTGAAGTTAGTGAGACCAAATGGAGTTGTTCTCCCACAAGAACCACTCGGCTGATCCTTCTTCAAAATGCCTTTCACCAACATGCAGTGTTTCCTTGATTGAATTAGCTCTCACACCAATATTTGCGTCTAGAGCCTTTGCATTGAGGGCTATCTGAAAACGGCTGTGGCGCTGAAGTTGCCTGTGAATGTGGAGTTGGTGGCATGTGAAACCCGCATGTGGAGCATTCGTTTGTGTGGGATGCTCTACCAGGTTCATTCCTAGATAATGCACTCAAAGGGCACTAAGCATAGAGTGTGAAAACTGAGTTTCCTTGAGAGCTGCTTGGAAGCCTGATGGTGTGTGAAGTTAGTGAGCCAAATGGAGTTGTTCTCCCACAAGAACCACTCGGCTGATCTTTCTTCAAAATGCCCTTCACCAACATGCAGTGTTTCCTTGATTGAATTAGCTCTCACACCAATATTTGCATCTAGAGCCTTTGCATTGAGGGCTATCTGAAAACGGCTGTGGCGCTGAAGTTGCCTGTGAATGTGGAGTTGGTGGCATGTGAAACCCGCATGTGGAGCATTCGTTTGTGTGGGATGCTCTACCAGGTTCATTCCTAGATAATTGCACTCAAAGGGCACTAAGCATAGAGTGTGAAAACTGAGTTTCCTTGAGAGCTGCTTGGAAGCCTGATGGTGTGTGAAGTTAGTGAGCCAAATGGAGTTGTTCTCCCACAAGAACCACTCGGCTGATCCTTCTTCAATATGCCCTTGACCAACATTGAGTGTTTCGTTTCCTTGATTGAACTAGCTCTCACACCAATATTTGCGTCTAGAGCCTTTGCATTGAGGGCTATCTGAAAACGGCTGTGGCGCTGAAGTTGCCTGTGAATGTGGAGTTGGTGGCATGTGAAACCCGCATGTGGAGCATTCGTTTGTGTGGGATGCTCACCCAGGTTCATTCCTAGATAATGCACTCAAAGGCCACTAAGCATAGAGTGTGAAAACTGAGTTTCCTTGAGAGCTGCTTGGAAGCCTGATGGTGTGTGAAGTTAGTGAGCCAAATGGAGTTGTTCTCCCACAAGAACCACTCGGCTGCTTCTTCTTCAATATGCCCTTCACCAACATGCAGTGTTTCGTTTCCTTGATTGAATTAGCTCTCACACCAATATTTGCGTCTAGAGCCTTTGCATTGAGGGCTATCTGAAAACGGCTGTGGCGCTGAAGTTGCCTGTGAATGTGGAGTTGGTGGCATGTGAAACCCGCATGTGGAGCATTCGTTTGTTTGGGATGCTCTACCAGGTTCAATTCCTAGATAATGCACTCAAAGGGCACTAAGCATAGAGTGTAAAAACTGAGTATCCTTGAGAGCTGCTTGGAAGCCTGATGGTGTGTGAAGTTAGTGAGCCAAATGGAGTTGTTCTCCCACAAGAACCACTCGGCTGATCCTTCTTCAATATGCCCTTCACCAACATGCAGTGTTTCCTTGATTGAATTAGCTCTCACACCAATATTTGCGTCTAGAGCCTTTGCATTGAGGGCTATCCGAAAACGGCTGTGGCGCTGAAGTTGCCTGAGAATGTGGAGTTGGTGGCATGTGAAACCCGCATGTGGAGCATTCGTTTGTGTGGGATGGTCTTCCAGGTTAAATCCAAGATAATGCACTCAAAGGGCACTAAGCATAGAGTGTAAAAAATGAGTATCCTTGAGAGCTGCTTGGAAGCCTGATGGTGTGTGAAGTTAGTGAGCCAAATGGAGTTGTTCTCCCACAAAGAACCACTCGGCTTGATCCTTCTTCAATATGCCCTTCACCAACATGCAGTGTTTCCTTGATTGAATTAGCTCTCACACCAATATTTGCATCTAGAGCCTTTGCATTGAGGGGCTATCTGAAAACGGCTGTAGGCGCTGAAGTTGCCTGTGAATGTGGAGTTGGTGGCATGTGAAACCCGCATGTGGAGCATTCGTTTGTGTGGGATGCTCTTCCAGGTTCATTCCTAGATAATGCACTCAAAGGGCACTAAGCATAGAGTGTAAAAACTGAGTATCCTTGAGAGCTGCTTGGAAGCCTGATGGTGTGTGAAGTTAGTGAGCCAAATGGAGTTGTTCTCCCACAAGAACCACTCGGCTGGTCCTTCTTCAATATGCCCTTCACCAACATGCAGTGTTTCCTTGATTGAATTAGTTCTCACACCAATATTTGCGTCTAGAGCCTTTGCATTGAGGGCTATTTGAAAACGGCTGTGGCGCTGAAGGTGCCTGTGAATGTGGAGTTGGTGGCATGTGAAACCCGCATGTGGAGCATTCGTTTGTGTGGGATGCTCTACCAGGTTCATTCCTAGATAATGCACTCAAAGGGCACTAAGCATAGAGTGTGAAAACTGAGTTTCCTTGAGAGCTGCTTGGAAGCCTGATGGTGTGTGAAGTTAGTGAGCCAAATGGAGTTGTTCTCCCACAAGAACCACTCGGCTGATCCTTCTTCAATATGCCCTTCACCAACATGCAGTGTTTCCTTGATTGAATTAGCTCTCACACCAATATTTGCGTCTCGAGCCTTTGCATTGAGGGCTATCTGAAAACGGCTGTTGCTCTGAAGTTGCCTGAGGATGTGGAGTTGGTGGCATGTGAAACCCGCATGTGGAGCATTCGTTTGTGTGGGATGCTCTACCAGGTTCATTCCTAGATAATGCACTCAAAGGCCACTAAGCATAGAGTGTGAAAACTGAGTTTTCTTGAGAGCTGCTTGGAAGCCTGATGGTGTGTGAAGTTAGTGAGCCAAATGGAGTTGTTCTCCCACAAGAACCACTCGGCTGATCCTTCTTCAATATGCCCTTCACCAACATGCAGTGTTTCCTTGATTGAATTAGCTCTCACACCAATATTTGCGTCTCGAGCCTTTGCATTGAGGGCTATCTGAAAACGGATGTGGCGCTGAAGTTGCCTGTGAATGTGGAGTTGGTGGCATGTGAAACCCGCATGTGGAGCATTCGTTTGTGTGGGATGCTCTACCAGGTTCATTCCTAGATAATGCACTCAAAGGGCACTAAGCATAGAGTGTGAAAACTGAGTTTCCTTGAGAGCTGCTTGGAAGGCCTGATGGTGTGTGAAGTTAGTGAGCCAAGTGGAGTTGTTCTCGCCGCAAGAACCACTCGGCTGATCCTTCTTCAATATGCCCTTCACCAACATTCAGTGTTTCGTTTCCTTGATTGAACTAGCTCTCACACCAATATTTGTGTCTAGAGCCTTTGCATTGAGGGCTATCTGAAAACGGCTGTGGCGCTGAAGTTTGCCTGTGAATGTGGAGTTGGTGGCATGTGAAACCCGCATGTGGAGCATTCGTTTGTGTGGGATGCTCTACCAGGTTCATTCCTAGATAATGCACTCAAAGGGCACTAAGCATAGAGTGTGAAACCTGAGTTTCCTTGAGAGCTGCTTGGAAGCCTGATGGTGTGTGAAGTTAGTGAGCCAAATGGAGTTGTTCTCCCACAAGAACCACTCGGCTGATCCTTCTTCAATATGCCCTTCACCAACATGCAGTGTTTCCTTGATTGAATTAGCTCTCACACCAATATTTGCGTCTAGAGCCTTTGCATTGAGGGCTATCTGAAAACGGCTGTGGCGCTGAAGTTGCCTGAGAATGTGGAGTTGGTGGCATGTGAAACCCGCATGTGGAGCATTCGTTTGTGTGGGGATGCTCTACCCAGGTTCATTCCTAGATAATGCACTCAAAGGCACTAAGCATAGAGTGTGAAAAGTGAGTTTCCTTGAGAGCTGCTTAGAAGCCTGATGGTGTGTGAAGTTAGTGAGCCAAATGGAGTTGTTCTCCCACAAGAACCACTCGGCTGATCCTTCTTCAAAATGCCTTTCACCAACATGCAGTGTTTCCTTGATTGAATTAGCTCTCACACCAATATTTGCGTCTAGAGCCTTTGCATTGAGGGCTATCTGAAAACGGCTGTGGGCGCTGAAGTTGCCTGTGAATGTGGATTTGGTGGCATGTGAAACCCGCATGTGGAGCATTCGTTTGTGTGGGATGCTCTACCAGGTTCATTCCTAGATAATGCACTCAAAGGGCACTAAGCACAGAGTTTGAAAAGTGAGTTTCCTTGAGAGCTGCTTGGAAGCCTGATGGTGTGTGAAGTTAGTGAGCCAAATGGAGTTGTTCTCCCACAAGAACCACTCGGCTGATCCTTCTTCAATATGCCCTTCACCAACATGCAGTGTTTCCTTGATTGAATTAGCTCTCACACCAATATTTGCGTCTAGAGCCTTTGCATTGAGGGCTATCTGAAAACGGCTGTGGCGCTGAAGTTGCCTGAGAATGTGGAGTTGGTGGCATGTGAAACCCGCATGTGGAGCATTCGTTTGTGTGGGATGCTCTTCCAGGTTCAATCCAAGATAATGCACTCAAAGGGCACTAAGCATAGAGTGTGAAAACTGAGTTTCCTTGAGAGCTGCTTGGAAGCCTGATGGTGTGTGAAGTTAGTGAGCCAAATGGAGTTGTTCTCCCACAAGAACCACTCGGCTGATCCTTCTTCAATATGCCCTTCACCAACATGCAGTGTTTCCTTGATTGAATTAACTCTCACACCAATATTTGCGTCTAGAGCCTTTGCATTGAGGGCTATCTGAAAACGGCTGTGGCGCTGAAGTTGCCTGTGAATGTGGAGTTGGTGGCATGTGAAACCCGCATGTGGAGCATTCGTTTGTGAGTAATGCTCTATCAGGTTCATTCCTAGATAATGCACTCAAAGGGCACTAAGCATAGAGTGTAAAAACTGAGTATCCTTGAGAGCTGCTTGGAAGCCTGGTGGTGTGTGAAGTTAGTGAGCCAAATGAAGTTGTTCTCCCACAAGAACCACTCGGCTGATCCTTCTTCAATATGCCCTTCACCAACATGCAGTGTTTCCTTGATTGAATTAGCTCTCACACCAATATTTGCATCTAGAGCCTTTGCATTGAGGGCTATCTGAAAACGGATGTGGCGCTGAAGTTGCCTGTGAATGTGAGGTTGGTGGCATGTGAAACCCGCATGTGGAGCATTTTGCGTTTGTGTGGGGATGCTCTACCAGGTTCATTCCTAGATAATGCACTCAAAGGGCACTAAGCATAGAGTGTAAAAACTGATTATCCTTGAGAGGATGCTTGCAAGCCTAATGGTGTGTGAAGTTAGTGAGCCAAATGGAGTTGTTCTCCCACAAGAACCACTCGGCTGATCCTTCTTCAAAATGCCTTTCACCAACATGCAGTGTTTCCTTGATTGAATTAGCTCTCACACCAATATTTGCGTCTAGAGCCTTTGCATTGAGGGCTATCTGAAACCGGCTGTGGCGCTGAAGTTGCCTGTGAATGTGGAGTTGGTGGCATGTGAAACCCGCATGTGGAGCATTCGTTTGTGTGGGATGCTCTACCAGGTTCATTCCTAGATAATGCACTCAAAGGGCACTAAGCATAGAGTGTGAAAAGTGAGTTTCCTTGAGAGCTGCTTGGAAGCCTGATGGTGTGTGAAGTTAGTGAGCCAAATGGAGTTGTTCTCCCACAAGAACCACTCGGCTGATCCTTCTTCAATATGCCCTTCACCAACATGCAGTGTTTCCTTGATTGAATTAGCTCTCACACCAATATTTGCGTCTAGAGCCTTTGCATTGAGGGCTATCTGAAAACGGCTGTTGCTCTGAAGTTGCCTGAGGATGTGGAGTTGGTGGCATGTGAAACCCGCATGTGGAGCATTCGTTTGTGTGGGATGCTCTACCAGGTTCATTCCTAGATAATGCACTCAAAGGGCACTAAGCACAGAGTTTGAAAAGTGAGTTTCCTTGAGAGCTGCTTGGAAGCC